>NW_020837969.1:19120747-19169069 GCF_003676395.1 Aethalodelphis obliquidens | reverse complement strand
TTTTTGCGGTACGCGGGCCTCTCACTGTTGTGGCCTCTCCCGTTGCGCAGCACAGGCTCCGGACGCGCAGGCTCAGAGGCCATGGCTCACGGGCCCAGCCGCTCCGCGGCATGTGGGATCTTCCCAGACCAGGGCACGACCCGTGTCTCCCGCATCCGCAGGCGGACTCTCGACCACTGCGCCACCAGGGAAGCCCTAATAAATCTGTAGTAATATGAAACCATATCCAACATTTGATGTTGACCAGACTGACATTATATGAGCTACAGAGACTATAAGTGATTTCCGAAATCACTTCCAAATTTGAGTCTAATTAAATGTCTACAAAGCAAGAGACTTCAAGTCTTTTACTATTTCATGAATTCCCATGCAAATTCATTAAGCTAAATACTCCTAAAATTAAAAAATGAAATTGATCACAAAATATGGTTTTCTGAAACATATTTATATAACTTTCAAAGCAATCAGGACCCGATTCCACTTCAACTGGCATGTGATTAAGGGAGACAATGTAAGAAAATGAAATAACTTTAAATAAATTTGAAATAAGGCAATGGAAAGATGGAGAAGCGAACTGAGTTAAAGAATATTATCTAGATGTCCTGAAATCACAATATTAAGATGAAGAACAGCTACCCATGGCTGCTCCAGGAGATCAAGTTGGCACATGGCAGGGTATGTAGAAGAAGCAAGATTCAATTTTAGCAAAGATGTATAATTCACAGGCAAACTGCAAATAGCAATTACAACCCCCAAGCAGGGGGAAGGCAGTTTGGAAACACCTGCAGGTCATGAGATGTTACATTTCAGGATCACTCATCCTCGGACACATTCATCAATGTCCCCTTCTATCATAAGGTTTCAAAGGAAATGTACACAAGCCATTAGGAGCTTCTTTATTTTAACTAATTTACACAAGTGGGAAACAGAAAGATTCCTTTTTTTCTAATAGACAATATAATTTTTATTCATCATATATGCCTGAAAAACCCTTCTACAATTTTCAATTTTATAGGCCTTTATATTCCCCTCTCCCAAATCTCGAGCCAAATTTAAAATTTTAATGCTTTATATTTTGTGTATCTTAGTGTACTACATAGTAAGATCATATTTTATTTCCATTTTCTGTAATTATTAAAGGGATAAGTAATGTGTTGATTCATTAAGAGAGTAATAACTTATTTACATAGTTGCCCCAGTTAGCTTCTAGTGATTAGCATTTGTATTCATATGATCTAGACACTTGTCACAGAAAAGGTTTATTTCTCAAAAATGTTACTCTTCACTCCATGATGTTTTAAAAATATGCACTAGAAAATTCAGAAAATATAAAATACTTGGTTGTTTTTATTCTTATATAAGAAATGCAACTGTTTTTATGTGAATAGATGAGGAATAATAAATTAAACGAGCTATTAGCATTTAATAGTGTGATGTAGTGGAAAGGATATCCTTTGGCTCTTCCCACAAATGATAACCTTTATTATAACATAGATGTATATTTTTTATTTAAAAAAAATCAATGTTGAAATTATGTTACAATAATTTCTGCTCAACTTCAACCTAGGTCATGTTCCTACTCAAAATTTTCTTCAAAAAAAAAAAGGAAAAGAAAAATAGGATTAGCTCAGACAACAAGAGAAAGCAAAGGATAAAGAGAATAAGAGGACAAAGACATGCCTGTTTATGGCTTTTGGCCATAAACAAGAAGCCAGAATATAGAATTAAAGCTACTAAAAAATCGAAACTGGGAACACATCTCCCATTCCTTTTAGATTTAATGGCGAAAACTACAGGCAACTGCATATATTTAGTTAAAATTATACTTAATTATTTAGCCACATATGATTTTAAAAGTACCTCAGTCATGAGAATACACATGCTTTGTATAGCATAGATTAGTTTATCAAAGATAATGGAGAATTTTCTTTGCAGAATTTAGAGATTTGTGATTAATGCTAACAGTTTTAAAAGCATCCCCCAAACCATTATTTATGGCAGCTCAGAGTCATGAACATTGGTAATTATAGTTGGAAATTTTAAAAACAACCCACATCAGTGTTAAACTTCATATGGCATATAAGAATTAGAAACATAACAAATCTACCGAAAAAAAAAAGCCTGATCAAAACTTGAATTAAAGTTCACAACAAATGCATAGCAGTTAACACTATAATACAGTAATAATTAAAACAAAAGAGAAACATGCCAGCACCAAAGAATATCACATTACTATTATATAAACACAAATAAATGGGGAAGAAGGATGTCGAACTCTTCAACCCAAAGGCACTGTTGATCCTCAGTGCACTTTCCCATCAGAAATGATTATCAGTTTACATAGAAGCTTTAAAAGGTCAGAGACAGTGAACCCTAAAATTATAACCACACACCAAATAAAATACAACTGCAGAATCTGTTAAATTGCAACCTTCACCCTCAGACCCAAAATCTTTTACTATTAGGAAAAAAAGGAAAGCCTTTGGCTTTCATTATGTATATTGACTGTATAAGTTAGTTCATTTAATTTCAAGAGCTCAATTCTTTAGCAAAACTAATCTCTATAAACAGGCTTAATATTAATTTTTTAAACTAACCCTTTGGACGGAAAGTGACTTTTCTGAAAATATTTTTTATTCCAGCAGAAGAACCTGAGACTCTTAGGCCATCGCCATATACACAGTGATAAACCAATATAATACCTACAATAAAATCTTTATGAACTGTCAGTCTTTCGACGTGTTCTACTGGCATCACTCTAACAAGAAATGGAGACATATGAGGGACAGGGCCATGGATTTGGTGAGAGATTGAGTAAAACAGTAATTGATTCTAAAAAAATGATCTGAATAGCCAGGAGGAACTGAAAGTAGCATCGGCCTTGGATGGAGTAATTTTGGAGCAGAAAAAAAAAAAATACTAAGGAATCTGGTAGAAAATACTTAGGGTGATTAAATTCTAAAACAAGTCCCTTACTTTCAATTAACTTCTAGTTTGGAATTTTTCCTATTCTGAGAATAACAAAGAATAATACCATAAAATAGAACATTATTGTTTTTTCTGTTGTTTGTTGGCATACAATTGTTCTTTGAAACCTGTTTTTAGGAAATTAGTTAATGTGAAATTTCTTCTCTTTTTATTCCCATGCCTGCACTAAACAAAATAAAATAAAGATTAAATGAATGGAATTATATTTAATAATTTAATCTCTTATGATATGTACCTTAAGGAATTACCTAGCTATAAAGTTGATTTCTAAACAATATGGTATCCCTAAATAATAAGATTTTGATTGAGTTTTTTTTTCAATTCTTTCTTACTTTTGCAGAAGGGGTAGGGTCCAAAGACTTTCCAAAGTTGAATTTTACTAGTATCTTTTGGCAATCAGTTTCCTATTACCATCAATATGTAGTGTTGTCATGGATCTTTAAAATTTTGACAATTTTCTCCAAGGAGAATTTTGGTCTTTTGATCATTGTTAACATTCTTATTGTATATGAAATACTTTAAAGTTCTCCAAGAACACAGAATGAAAACATTAAAAATTAATAAATAAGTACAATTCTGTAGTGTTTAAAACTGTCGTTAACTTGCTTAAAATAAAGCAGGAAGGCAAAGTGGAGGCTTATGCAGCCGTGAGTTAGCTGGAATCATCTATCTTGGATGACAAACTATGCTTACATCAAGTGGTCCCCAAACTGCTTAATCAGCCATAGCAACATCGAAGCCCATGCAGCATGATACCGCCTGGGTTCTTTTCACAGTCTACCCATTTATGACTGCTGAGAGGACCCAGTTAGGGAGCACGTATTTGAGGTTTTTAAAAGCTTAGTTATGCGTGACAATTTCGTTACATAAACTGATGTACTCTTGATATTGGACTGAGAGTAATTCTCCGTAAGCCGCAGCCTGACTAATGCCATATGTCATCATGACAAGAGGTTTTCTAAAGAGCCCAGGAATATCTATCTTTGCCCTAATTGCAAATAAAATTTCATATGCTTGGCAATGACTTTTAGACAAGAAGGTTCCTTCCCAAACGCGGGGTCCTTAGCTTTTTCCTTAAACTTCCTGCTCTGAATGCAGTCACCTTCCTCTTTGAATACTTCAAGATTTGGCTTGTTTTCCTGATGCTCCTCAGAATGTAGTCATAATAAAGATTGCAAACATCCTTATTTTTCAAAGTTGATGCATTTGGAAATGTATGTTTGAAAGGGCAAAATTCCCTAAAAACATAACTGGGCATGTTAATTTCTTCCATCTAGAGAATAAAGACAATTTTTATCTGTGATTATTTTTGTTTTGATTTGTAAAGTACATATGGATAAAATGCATGTTGACTAGAGGTCTGAACATTAAAGACAGAATGAAACACCCTTCTAGATTTTTCTTTCAATAATCCATTTTAGAAGCAGTCTCCGTCTAAGGTAAATTGTAGCTCATGTTATAATCACTTTCATAATTCTTTGTTACTGTATTGTTCTTAATCATATGGTAAAGTTGTAAACCTATTCTTCTACCTGTTTTTCTGACCTGGAAGCAAAATACAAATTTTCTATATCTTCATTAAAAACTAATTTCACAAAAATACATTTTTTAAATATATTTTATAAGTTGTTTTGTCTGCACACCCTAGGAGTTTATTCCGCATTTATCATTCTTCTTGTCCACATCTGATAAGGGTGCTGAGGAGTAAGCTCTCCTTAAGGGCTGGGACACTTTTGCAAGCCACTTCCTGCTGGAGATAATTTGGGAGCTGTATTCATTTTCTAGAGCTACCATAACAAGGTATCACCCACTGGTAGCTAAATAAATGTATTTTCTCACAGTTCTGGAGGCTAGAAGTTTGAGATCAAGGTGTCAGATCAAGGTGTCAGCATTTTGGTTTCTTCTGAGAGATGTGAGGGAAAGATCTGCTCCAGACATCTCTCCTTGACCTGCAGTGGGCTGCCTGCCCACTGTGTCTTCATATGCATGTGTGTATCCTTATGTCTCTTTGTGTGTCCCAATTTCTTATCATTATAAGGTCTCGGTCAGATTGGGCTAGGGCCCACCAAATGACCTCATCTTAACCTAATCACCTCTTTAAGGGCTCTATCTCCAAATACAATCACATGTTGAGGTACTGGGGGCTAGAGTTCCAACATGTGAATCTTGGAGGGGACACAATTCAACATGTAACAAAATCTCAGTTGTTTTGCAGTTGGAACATCCAATATTAAAGGTTGTTTCTTTGGCAGTGAAATTCCCTCAAATTATTAGTAGGCTTACAATCTATTTCCTTCCGTTTAATTTCATGTGTCCGTGACCACATCCAAATTTCTTTCCAAGATAAAACTCTCAGATGTGCATTACATCTTTGCTTCCTTCTTAGTGTCCCCTTTGTTAAACTAATGGGTGACTTACATGATGACATAGGGACAGTAGACTTGGCCGGAAGACCACCCTTAATCTGAGTTTTGCCACAAAGCTGTTCAAGTTTATTAAACTGAAAAATTTTGCTGACCCTTTGCCACACAAAGCTTCTTAAAATTTTTATCTCTTACTTTGTGGGGCCTCAGGGCAGTTGATATTTCTTTTTGGTGCCTTAAATTTCTAGACTGTCTCTATTCCTTACATCTCTTCCTTACAATACTTTGCCAAAGGCAGCTAATTTTAGTGAATGCACACTACAAACATTTTTCCAACTTTTTCCTCTTGAGCTGAAAGCTCAGTAGATCTGCCTTCCAGACTATCACTGGCAACAGTCTTACCAGATTTTTACCTGCTATAACAGGGCTCTCCAGGCTTTAAGTGTCTGATATCTGATCCCTTGTCATGGATAAGCCAATACCACATTTTAGGTGTTTCCGGCTAGGAGTTAAGGAAAAGGGATGGGCATTGGGGAGACTCCTGGGAATAAGCCAGGAAATGGTGTACACCACTTCTGTTCACACTGCATTGACCAGAATGTGGTCCCATAGCCCTGCCTAACTGCGGAGGAGCCTGGGAAGTGCAGTATTGCTATGTGGCTGGAAAGGAGCTGTGTGAGCGCTGGCATTCTCTAACACAAGACTCTAGGGAATATTTTACACACTTGTTGGTTGTAACCAAAAAAAAATACAGAATAACACACAATTACATTAACACTGAAATTAATGTATACATACATGCATTCAGAGTCTAGTTCCATAGACTTAAGTGCAAAAATGTAAAACTGAATAAGATATTAATATGGTTAATATTATTTAATTACATAAATATATGTTGTTAAACTATAAAGAAATTCATAGGTTTGGGAGGTCAATGCAGGTGGCATATTTATTCGCTCCTGTGCTCATCACACCCCATAGGTCCACCCACCCACTGGTGTATTCCTTCACAAACACTCATTGAGAACCATCTACCTCTCAGGCCCTGAGCTCTTAACATTGTCTCAGATCTAGTAAAAAAGCCCTGCGACTATTAACAAAAGCCAGCCCTTTGCCAAAGTAAAAGCCTCTAATGGGAACACCTCCTAATAGTTAAACAACCCGTTAGGTCAGAAATAGAATGGTCAAGGCAAACAAAACAAATTATTCCAAACATTCATCTCCAGACACTGTGTGTTCCAGCAAATTATTGGAGGAATGTTCATAACAAAGCACAAAAGGAACACTTAACGCCTTTGACTTTTCTGCATACCATCTTGTAGAAGCATAAAATTTTAAAAAACTGGACAGAGACCATAAAGACAATGTTGGCAAACCTTCCTTTTATAAAAAAACAAACAAACAAAAAAAAAACGCAGATGCATACATAAATAGAATTATCTAAAGCAGAAAGCACCAAAGCCAGGATTAGAATCTCTCCAATGACAGAATAAGAAATATTAACAATATGTGTTCTTCCCGTTATTATCCTCTCAGTCAGTAATATACATGGAGAAAACAGCCACAAATTAAGTGAAAATCCAGATGCCAGAAGCATAAGGTATTTTTATGGAGCCTCCACATAATGAAGTTTAACATATAAATATTGACACTCATAAAGATATACATTATAATGTTCAGTAAAGGCATACTACCTTTCTTCATGAAAAGCTTTTAAATGTCCAAGGAAATAAAGATAATCAATATTTCACATTCATACTAAACATTCAGAGCAATACGCCTCATTATTAAGGCTGGCAAATTCCTCCAGGAAACTAGTATCACACTGTATTAAACACAATAACTGAATCACCCTCAGTGGCACTCATTTCTCTATGTATAGATAAAAGACCTGTACATACACATTTGCATATACCTAAAGCGCATATAGATATGTTTTCTATCAAATAGAAAGATGCACTCTTCACACTATAAATCCATCAACCAACAGCTCATGAAAACATATCCTTTCTAGAATCTTTCCAAATTAAATAATAAGCACTGCATGATATTGCAATATAGCAAAGAGTACATGGAGCTTTTATGACTGAATTTTCTGAACTGCAATCAATCATATGCTACTAAAACTCTTTCCTCCCAAAATCATAGGCACACATGTCTTTCAAACACATCTATTTTTAAACTGGGATATATAAGTTCTAAGTTGATATATTTCAGATAATGTACTGTCATTTAATCTCTGCATGGTGTGTGCATGTCTCTGCAAACGCTGTCACTATTTCCTGCTCCTTGCCTAAACCTTTCTTCTTTGATTTTTCTCTTACCTTTCCAGGCTCATCTTGCCATTCTCTCCTTCATAAGTCTTTCTTCTCCTTTCAAACTGCTGTTCTCAGTGTCCTCTCCGCTCATCTAGATCCACTTCACTTTCCCCATCTCTGAAAATATCCAAAATAGTAATGACCCTCAGATTTACATCTGCAGCTCAGATCTTTCTCTCATGCTCTCCATTTATATCATATTTAACATCAACCCCTGAACATACCACCAGAATCTTATATTTAACATATATATAATTGAGTCTATATATTCATTTCCTACGTGTGTTTATTTCCCCGCATTGCTAATCACAATTTAGAAATATCTGAATTATTTTTACATGTTTCTCCTTCATGCTCTACCATCCAATCAATTGCCAAAACTTCTTTAGTTTTTCCTATATTTCTCCAAATTTTATCCTTAAATCATTTCCACTGCCATAGCTCTAGTTTAGATATGCATCATTTTTTGCTCAACACTCTCCAAACCATATTCCTTTTTACTACCAGTGTCATGTCTTTCACTGGTCTCTTTATCAAGTGCAAGACCTATGTCTAATTCATCATCATTTTGCCTAGCACAGTGCCTGGGACATAGAATTAGCACAGTATAAAGGCTTGATCATTCCTTCATTCAACCACAGTGTAGCAAGCACCTACAGGGCTCTAGATGCTCTGGTTCTATCATGGGACAAAATCTGGAAAGATACCACCTTCCTCAAACTTACATTCTAGCAGGAGACAATAGACAATAAATAATTTTAAAATATAAATGAGTAAATTATTAGCATGTTAGCATGGAAAGTGACTCAGGAGAAAAGAAAGAAGATTGGATTAACAGGGATAAAGAAAACAAGGGGAGGGCAAGTTAGAAATTAAACAAGGTGGTCAAGGTAGGTCTAATTGAGATGAAGGAGGCAAGAGAGTTACACATGCATTTATTAGGAATAAAAAATAGTTCAGGCAGAAGGAATAGCCAGTACAAAAGTTCTACAATGAGAGCACACCTAATGTGTTCAAGAAACAGCAAGAAAGCCATAGACAGAGGGAAGTTATGAGGGGAAGAGAACAAGGAGGTGAGATCAGAGAGCTAATAGGCACTTTCGGCCATTGTGCAGACTTAGGCTTTTACTCTGGGTAATAGTGTTGAATAAAGAACAGTAGGCCTTCCCTGGTGGCACAGTGGTTGAGAGCCCGCCTGCCGATGCAGGGGACACGGGTTCGTGTCCGGTCCGGGAGGATCCCACATGCCGCGGAGCGGCTGGGCCCGTGAGCCATGGCCGCTGAGCCTGCGCGTCCGGAGCCTGTGCTCCGCAACGGGAGAGGCCACAACAGTGAGAGGTCCACGTACCGCAAAAAAAAAAAAAAAAAAAAAAGTAAATCCAGGGATATATGGTTTCAGCTACAACATGGCAAGAGCTTGGAAGTTGTCACTCCCACCCTTAAAATAAGAAAACTCTAACAAACTAAAAATCAGTGACTTTTATTGGACACATCAGAAAACTGTGGTTGCAGGACAGTTAGTCACTCCTAAATCTGGAGAGACAGGTGAACCGGGAGAGTCACCGTGATAGCTGCTTACCTGGAGCAGAAGCCACTCGAACTATAAAATAGCAGGAACACTTAACTGGTAATTTTAACAAACTGCTGAAGGCTGAGTGTAAACCATCATGACAGTGAAAAACTCCAGGGACTTCACTTTTAAACGGGACCTCATATATTTGTGAATTTTACCTCTGGGAAACCCACCAGGATCTTATGGTGAAGAAGGATTCTCTCTTGGGTCTGGCAGGGGGGCGGAAAGGGGTAATGATTAGGAAATAAAGCCAGTGTTCTCCATAACAAAAGCTTACCCTCCAGGGGAGAAAACTTCGGCAAAGCCTTGTTTTACCTGGGGGCAGGGCATTTCTCCCAGTCCAGGCTTCTTTATCCTTCCTGTCTCACCTCAAGGCGTAAAAGCTATAGTATGAGAGCAACAACTTGTGAAGGTGGGAAACAGGCCCCACTAAAAGATTTAATCACAAGACTATGCGGTGCTTCCTCTGCCCACACCTCACCACTGCACACAGGGCTGCAACAGAATAACCGTGGATTACAGCTGAAAGAGCTGCAAGACTCAGACTCTAAGAAGGATTTCCTTCCAGAAAAAACAGGATGTATGTAAACATATAGCTGATTCACTTTGCTGTAGAGCAGAAACTAGCACAACATTGTAAAGCAACTATACTCCAATAAAAATTTTTTTTTAATTAAAAAATTAGGGACTTCCCTGGTGGTCCAGCGGTAAAGAAACTGCCTTACAATGCAGGGGATGCAGGTTCCACCCCTGGTCAGGGAACTCGGATCCCACACAGCTGGGGAGCAAATAAGCCCATGCACCACAACTACTGAGCTTGTGCGCCTCAACTAGAGACCACGTGCTGCAAACTACAGAGCCCACGCGCCGCAACTACAGAGCCTATGTGCCCTGGAGCCTGCGCACCACACTAGAGAAGAGAAAACCCACATACCACAACAAGAGAGAAGCCCATGCACCACAATGCAGATCCTGTGCGCTGCAACAAAAGATCCCACATGACTCAAGAAAGATCCCAAGTGCTGCAACTAAGACCCGATGCAGCCAAAATTAAATTAATTAAATAAATAATAAATCTTTTTTTTATTGAAAGAATTTTTTTAAAAAAAGTATTTCTTAGGGAAGCCCAAAGTCAAGAGGGGAAACAAACATAAGTACACTAAAGGGATTTTAAGCCTCTCCTACCTACAGCTACAGCAAACACTCAACACAGCTCAACTCCTAACCAGATTAACAAAAATCCTCATGATAAAGACCTATTTACCTTAGTTCCCATTACTCCATGAAACATATCTAGCTATTAATAAAAATAACAATGTGTACCAAAAAGCAAAAAATAACATCAAAAATAAAAAAATAAATCCTGAAGAGACAAAGAAATCATCAGATTAAGACTGAGATATGACACAGACTTTGGAATTATAAAACAGAAATTAAAATACTTATGGTTAACATGCCAAGGGCTCTAATGGAGAGTGGAATGAAATGTTTAAAGCGTTGAAAAAAGAAAAAAAAAAACAAACACGTAGAACTCTATATCCAGCAAAATTCTCCTCAAATGTGAGAGAGAAATAAAGACATCTCTGGCAAACAAACAAACAAAAAACTGAGGGAATTCATTGCTACTAGATTTCCTTGCAAGAACTGTTAAAAGAAGTTCTTTAGGTAGAAAGGAAAAAACGCAGTTCAGAAACTCATCTTACAAAGAAAGGAAGAGCTATGTATGGAAAAGCAATAAATTAAGGTAAAATTAAATCTATCATTTTTCTTATTCTTTATTGAGCTACAAGATAACTGATTATTTAAAGTAGTAATAGCAATAGTGCATTTTTGTGCAATTATAGCATATGAGTAAGTGTATAAATGGCAGAAATATTATAAGACACTGAAGGGAGATATTAGGAACACTCACGTATAAAGTACCTGCACTACCCATGAAGCAGGATAGTTTTAATTGAAGATGGATTTAGAATGGTTAAAAAAGTGTAAGGCAAACTCTACGATAACCAGCAAAAAAAAAATGTTTCAAAAGTATAAGTTGGTAGGCTAAGAGAGGAGATAAAATCAGGTGTCTAAGCAAAAAAAAAAAAATTTTTTTCACAATAAGAAAGCAATTAAAAATGGGCTTCCCTGGTGGCGCAGTGGTTGAGAGTCTGCCTGCCGATGCAGGGGACGCGGGCTTGTGCCCGGGCGGAGCGGCTGGGCCCGTGAGCCATGGCCGCTGAGCCTGCGCGTCCGGAACCTGTGCTCCGCAACGGGAGAGGCCACAACAGTGAGAGGCCCGCGTACCGCAAAAAAAAAAGATCTGTGGCAGGATTCTCAGTTGAAACCACAGAAGCTGAGTGTGTCTGGTCAAGCAAGCAAGAAAGAGAGACAGACAGACAGACAGACAGAGACAGAGAGAGGAAGGGAGGGAGGGAGAGAGGGAGGGGAGAAAGAGAGAGAGAAAGATAGAAAGAAAGGAAGAAAGTTTAATGGCTAAAGATTAGTTGAGAGGGTTGGAGAACCAGGCTTAAGACTAAACTTTGAAAACAAAATGCTCTGAGCCACGCCGCCCAAGGGTAACGAGAAAATCAAGTGCCACGGGCACTCCTACTAACAAGCTGCAGGTAACCACAGGTTTTTTAAATTTATGGCAAAGAACCTGAGTACTTCACTGCTCCGCTGCTCCCGGTGTTTGCCGGAATGCCGCTCCTGCACGCGGACACAGACCAGACACCCACCACCATCACTCAAGCCGGAGGTGCCTGCCCTCGTCACGCCCCACCCCCCGCACCCCCAAAAATGGATTCTGCGCAGGACATCCTTCCTCAGACTGCTTACTTCCACGTTGGACTCTCCTGCTGACATGCCTGGAGGAGATGAGGGCACATGTCTGGGCTCCAGCCTCCGAGGAAGATGGGAAGCAAGTTTTCTGGCTTCTTCACGAGAAGGTAAGACAAACGCGGGGAACTTGTTCAGACATGCACAGTTATACTCAAAAGTTCAAGGCAGCAAGAAACCACAAAGCTCAAAGACACTCAGAACATTTCAAATTTATATCACTGCCCTTTGGTTCAAAACCTCGGGAGCTTCCCAGGTGAAATCTGGAATTCCCCCCCCCCCCCCCCCCAAAAAAGAAAGAGACAAACCGCTCCAGATTGGCGGGTGGCAGGTTTAATAAGGAAACTTACAAACAAGGCTTGTCTTGGGCGACGAAAATTGAGTCTCGGAATCGGCCCGCCAGAATCCTAACAGTTTATAGGGAGACCTTTTCGGTGTTCAGTCAGGTATACGGTGCAGATGGTCTCAGTAACACATTACACTCTCAAGCTTACATCCTGGAAAATGGCTCCAGCTGTGGAAAGGGTGGGTGGAGCGTACTTTGCAAGGACACGAGTGAGAAAGAGAGAGCGCTCAGGGGTCGTCTGGCGGTCATGTCCTCTTGATGACCTCCTCCTACGCCGCCAGAAATTCTAAAACACTATTATCATTTCTTAAAAGAAAAGATAACACTCAGTGTCCATGCTCAAGGTTATACAGTGTATGGGGGGAAAAAGCCATTTGAGTTTATACAAAAACTCATGAAGATTTCTTTGTAAAGAAAGACCATTCTTAGGTTATCTTTAACCGGCACAATGACTTACATATAAAGTTACAGCAGAGTGGATACATAGAAGCACAGCATCCAATAGCCAAAGTGCTAAAGGTATAAAATAATTCTTTGTCCAACTTTATAGCACCAAACTTTTCACGGTGTATAAATCTCTATGCGTTGAACCTTTTACTTGTGAAAAAATATTTTAAGAATCAATAAGCAACATTCTAAGAGTTGATGAGTACACAAGAAAACATTATATCTATCTCATAAAAATGAGGGTTACATTCTTAGCCACACAATCCAAACTGCTATTTCTGTTTCTTAAATAGAAATATCATGGTCTCAAATATTACATGCTGCTTTGAAAGGGGCTTAATTTATAATCAGGGATTATTTTCTGGTTTGGAAGACTCCGTCTCAAATATATAAAGCATCACAGATTGGCATGAAAGATAAGGTTATTTGAGATATTTCTGTGTAAGCTGCTAACTAGTTGCAGAACTTGAAACCTAATGATAGATATTTATCTAAATATGTATTGTGATGTCCTTATATAAATAAATCTAGTAATCCTTCATATCATTGCAATATGGCATCAAATGAAACGGCATTAAATGAAAAACTGGATGAATTCCAAATCCATTGTGTTTCTTAAAAATATATTAATGTTTCATGCAATATATATTTTAATCTATTTGCCTATTCTAACAATAGTTCCATAATCCAATGATGGATTGGTTCTAACTTTATGAAGTTACCAGATGTGTATGTCAAGGTCAATAAATTTGTTTTTAACAAACCAACCTGTTTTTCTCTATAACATCATTCAAATTTCAGGGCTGGCAGAAATTAGTTAACCAGGCTGTGTTCACAGAGCAGTCTATAACATGCCTGAAATGATAATCCTCAAAATCTCCCAAAATGAGAATTTCTGCGCTAAACTAACTTGATTTGTGGGCAGTAGAAAAATAAATAATTATGTCAGTAAACTATAAAAAAATGAAAATAGTTTTTTTGTTCTTTTTTTCTAATACTATTAGCAAAAGGACCTGTATAATGATAAGCCAAATTCTAGAAGTGAATAAAACAGTCTCCGGAAATAAATTAGGTGCATTGGGAAGCTACATCAACTCTTTCTGCACCAAGAGTACCATTTGTTGCCAGGAGCCATCCATACAGGATGGCCTGGATGCACAAAAGTGCTAGGGGACCCATTCTTACCATTAACCACTGACTTTCCATTATGGTATTTCTCTGGAGCAGATCTCCAATTTGCCATATTGACAGTTTTTCATGTGTTCTATTTTATCTGATTCTGTAATAAAGACTTTCGGTTATCTAAGAGTTCAGAAAGTTCTGTGAATCCATAGTGATAGGAAAGGCTTGAAAATAATACATAAGGTAAAATTCTGGAAGAATTGATTAATTTACTCAAAAAACAAGAACATTGAAGGCAATTTTAAAACAGTCCTAAAATACCTGAGGTTTGTAATGTATAGGTGATATTCTGCACAAAAATAGTAGTTACTTGTTCTGTATCTCCATTGCAGATAAAAAAAGGGGAAAAAATTATCTTGACAGTAACATGAGAGGTTTGGTTTAAAAATAAAGAAAAAATTTTTTGACAGTGGTTTTGTAAAACTGTTGTTATTTTCGTCTCATCACAAAAGATATGTATAGTTTATGCATAAAGGTTTTTATTTTATTTTTATTTTATTTTTTGGTTGCGTTGGGTCTTCTTTGCTGTGCCCAGGCTTTCTCTAGTTGCGGCGAGAAGGGGCTACTCTTCATTGCGGTGCGTGGGCTTCCCATTGCGGTGGCTTCTCTTGTTGCGGAGCACGGGCTCTAGCCACATGGGCTTCGGTAGTTGTGGCACACGGGCTTAGTTGCTCCGTGGCATGTGGGATCTTCCTGGGCCAGGGCTGGAACCTGCATTGGCAGTCATTGGCAGGTGGATTCTTAACCACTGCGCCACCAGGGAAGCCCGCAGAAAGGTTTTTAAAGTGCAAAAATAAAATCAAGGAGTAAAAATCACACATAATCCTATTATCCAAAGATAACCCAGACAAAAGGAAACATTGGTATATATTTTTTCAGATATATATATATGTATATACACACATTTGTGATATTTTGAACATGATTTTTTTCATGGGACATATCTTCAAATCAGTAAATATTCTTCTACAACATGATTTTTAGTTTCATCATTATATCTCATAGATGTGCCATTAATAACTTAATAAGTCATATATCTCACATTTCCACTACATATCCTTTTGCTATATTTAATACTTTGATGAATAATCTCATACAGTAAACTGTGCACATATTTGATTTCTTTTTCCTTGGTGTAAATTCACAGAACATGCAAATTTGATGGGTATAAATATTCTGTTTCATGTTGTAAAGTTACCCTTCAGAATGACTGTTTCAATTTAACTCCTAACAGCAAATGTATGAATGTCCTTGGTCTACTTTTATTTGTATTTCTTTCATCTTTGTTTTACTTTGTATTATTTTCATTATTGTTTTCGCTCTCTTTAATAAAATGACCACCCACTTTTCCAGTGGGTACTCTAATCCCATTCTTAGGGTTTTGAAAGTGTCCTTCACATATTTAGAGTTTCCTAATTTATAGTTTATTGTTTCCTTTATTTATTAGTTGTTTTAATATGTCTCTTTTCCTCTTTGTGGTTTCTTTCTCTTTTATTATTCCTTTAAAAAATCACCTTTCAACCATGTTCTAATTAATATTCAACTATATTTTCAAGTAATTTTATTCATTTTTAATATTGAATTATCATCGTGTTGAGAGGCATGAAGTAGCGTTCGTACTTCATCTTTCCAAATAGTTAACCAAATACATTCACTTATTGAGTAACCCATATTTGTTCTGCTGATTTTAATTGTACCCCAAGAATATCTCCAAAATATTTCCATGGACATGGGTCTATTTCTGAGCTTTGCAGTTTGTTCTACTGATTTGTCTTCTTGTCAGTACCATATTGTTTTAATAACTAAGTTTTGGAACATATTTTAATATCTAGCTGTTCATGTTAGTTCCATTCTCCTGTTGTTCTTATTTTTCCAAAGTTACTTTGATTGTATGTGTTTTATGTGAACTTTAGTTCCAAAAGTATGATTCATTTAATATTCTTAGGGCAGTTGAACTAGAAATATGCATCAACTTGGTGTTAGTTCATACTTCAACATATCTTCTTTATACCCAACATATAATAACTCTAGATTAAAAAATTGAAAGGCAACTGAAAATACATAACAAAAAGAGCTGAAGCTAAGAATTTACTCCACTTTGCACCCAAGGTCAGCTCTTGTGAGTCAAAGACAACCACAACGCTCCACTTGAGAAGAGCGTCTGAAGCTAGGTTTGTAGCTTAAAGTCAGCAGCATAGGGAAGTTAAGAAAGATAAAAAGGGGGTGCCTTCAAGGAAAATTTCCTGTGGGTATGTGTTATGGATCAAATTGTGCCCCCCCCAAATGCATATGTTGAGGTCCTAACCCCTAGTACCTTGAAGCAATCAAGTTAAAATGAGGTCATTAAGGTGGGGTGGGCCCTAATCTAATATGACTGGTGTCCTGATAAAAAGGGGAAATTTTGGAGACATGCACACAGGGAGAAAACCATGTGCAGGTGAAAGCAGTGATGATCTGATGCTTCTAAAATTCAAGGCATGCCAAAGATTGCCAGGAAACCACAAAAAGCTAGAGAAGAGGCATGGAACAGATTCTTCCTTAGAGCACTCATAGAGAACCAACAATGTCAACATCTTGGTCTCAGATTTATAGGACCCAGAACTGTGAGACAATGAACTTCTGCTGTTTAATTCACCTAATTTGTGGTACTTTGCTAAGGCAGCCCTAGAAAACTAATACACTATGACTACAGAAAACTATGAACCTACAGAAGTTGGAAGACAAAGACATAGTCTATTGACCAGGACCTAGCCAAGGCAGCTGAGAGTTTGGTGACCACATCCTTGATATACCCAGAGCCATAAAACAGCTGTTATAAGATGTGACTCTGGCCTGAGTGTCAATGGGAAGAGGGAGCAGGAGAAGCACATACAAAACTAAAAACCAACTAGATAGCTACGAAGACAGAAAGGAGAAAAGAAAATGAACACTCAAGATTACTCCACAAATGAGAACTTCAAAACATTAAACAAGCAAAAGCTAATAAAGATAGATAACAGAATTTAAAAATCAGATCATGAAATCAACTCAACTGAAAAGAAAGATTTTAAAATAAGTATGTACATAAAGCTCAAGAAGATAAAAATAAAGCTAAAATCCTTGAAAGATCATCTTGTAATAAACAAAAATGGGTATAAAAATTTAGAAATCTTAAAAATGAATAATAACCTTTGAATTAAAGAGCTACATAAGAGATAAGCTCAAAGCTAGACCTGATTGAAGAGAAAAGAAAAAAAGTAATAATAGGTACCCAAAAATCTATTCACAGATAAGGAGGTAATAAATATGAAAAGTGCAATTAGGGTATATGGTTAGATGATTAAAAGACTGCAAAGTATATTCAATCAGTTTCAGAAGAAAAGAAGAGACAATGACAGAGAAGCTATACCTGTCAAGAGCAGAATTGAGAGTTTTCCAGAATTTTTTTTAAAAAAAAGCATCTCAGCTCAAACGTTGGCTACAGGAACTGAATGGCATATAAACATAAATTCAGACAAAGGCACAACCTTGTAAAACTTCAAATCATCGAAGATTTTTGTTAAAAATTCTTGAAATTTACCATAGGGAAAAAGATTACCTACAAAGGATCACAAATTAGCCTGAAGCTGACTTCTTAACAGCAATAATAAAAACTAAAAAATAATAGAACAGTATCTTCAAAGTACTAAGAGAAAAGAACACAGTGTTACACTCATCTAATTAGTCATTTTAGAGCAAAAGGCAAAATAAAGGCATTTCAAACACAAAAACACTAAGTAAGAGAGTTTACAGCTCACAGATCCTCATTCAAAATTTTTTTTAATTTTTGAATTTTATTTATTTTTTTATACAGCAGGTTCTTATTAGTCATCAATTTTATACACATCAGTGTATACATGTCAGTCCCAATCGCCCAATTCATCACACCACCAAACCCCGCAGCTTTCCCCCTTTGGTGTCCATATGTTTGTTCTCTATATCTGTGGCTCAACTTCTGCCCGGCAAACTGGTTCATCTGTACCAGTTTTCTAGGTTCCACATACATGTGTTAATATACGATATTTGTTTCTCCCTTTCTGGCTTACTTCACTCTGTATGACAGTCTCTAGATCCATCCACGTCTCAACAAATGGCCCAATTTTGTTACCTTCTATGGCTGAGTAATATTCCATTGCATATAGGTACCACATCTTCTTTGTCCATTTGTCTGTCGATGGGCATTTAGGTTGCTTCCATGACCTGGCTATTGTAAATAGTGCTGCAATGAACATTGGGGTGCATGTGTCTTTTTGAATTATGGATTTCTGTGGGTATATGCCCAGTAGTGAGATTGCTGAGTCATATGGTAATTCTATTTTTAATTTTTTAAGGAACCTCCATACTGTTCTCCATAGTGGCTGTATCAGTTTACATTCCCACCAACAGTGCAAGAGGGTTCCATTTTATCCACACCCTCTCCAGCATTTGTTGTTTGTAGATTTTCTGATGATGCCCATACTAGCTGGTGTGAGGTGATACCTCATTGTACTTTTAATTTGCATTTCTCTAATAATTAGTGATATTGAGCAGCTTTTCACGTGCTTCTTGGCCATCTGTATGTCTTCTTTGGAGAAATGTCTATTTATGTCTTCTGCCCATTTTGGATTGGGTTGTTGGATTTTTTAATATTGAGCTGCATGAGCTGTTTGTATATGTTGGAGATTAATCCTTTGTCCATTGATTCGTTTACAAATATTTTCTCCCATTCTGAGAGTTGTCTTTTTGTCTTGTTTATGATTTCTTTTGTTGTGCAAAAGCTTTTAAGTTTCATTAGGTCCCATTTGTTCATTTTTCTTTTTATTTCCATTACTCTAGGAGGTGGATCAAAAAAGATCTTGCTGTGATTTATGTCAAAGAGTGTTCTTCCTATGTTTTCCTCTAAGGGGTTTATAGTGTCCAGTCTTACATTTAGGTCTCTAATCCATTTTGAGTTTATTTTTGTGAATGGTGTTAGGGAGTGTTCTGATTTCATTCTTTTACATGTAGACTGTCCAGTTTCCCCAGCACCACTTATTGAAGAGACTGTTGTTTCTCCATGGTATATCCTTGCCTCCTTTGTCGTAGATTAGTTGACCATAGGTGCATGGGTTTATCTCTGTGCTTTCTATCTTCTGCCATTGATCTATGTTTCTGTTTTTGTGCCAGTACCATATTGTCTTGATTACTGTAGCTGTATAGTATAGTCCGAAGTCAGGGAGTCTGATTCCTCCAGCTCCGTTTTTTTCCCTCAAAACTGCTTTGGCTATTCGGGGCCTTTTGTGTCTCCATACAAATTTTAAGATTTTTTTGTTCTAGTTCTGTAAAAAATGTCATTGGTAATTTGATAGGGATTGCATTGAATCTGTAGATTGCTTTGGGTAGTATAGTCATTTTCACAGTGTTGATTCTTCCAATCCAGGAACATGGTTTATCTCTCATCTGTTGGCATCATCTTTAATTTCTTTCATCGGTGTCTTATAGTTTTCTGCATACAGGTCTTTTGTCTCCCTAGGTAGGTTTATTCCTAGGTATTTTATTCTTTTTGTTGCAGTGGTAAATGGGAGTGTTTCCTTAATTTCTCTTTCAGATTTTTCATCATTAGTGTATAGGAATGCAACAGATTTCATTGCATTAATTTTGTATCCTTCAACTTTACCAGATTCATTGATTAGCTCTAGTAGTTTTCTGGTGGCATCTTTAGAATTCTCTATGTATAGTATTATGTCATCTGCCAACAGTGACAGTTTTACTTCTTCTTTTCCAATTTGGATTCCTTTTATTTCTTTTTCTTCTCTGATTGCTGTGGCTAGGACTTCCAAAGCTATGTTGAATAATAGCTGTGAGAGTGGACATCCTTGTCTTGTTCCAGATCTTAGAGAAAATGCTTTCAGTTTTTCACCATTGAGAATGATGTTTGCTGTGGGTTTGTTGTATATGGCCTTTATTATGTTGAGGTAGGTTCCCTCTATGCCCACTTTCCAGAGAGTTTTTATCATAAATGGGTGTTGAATTTTGTCAAAAGCTTTTTCTGAATCTATGAGATGATCATATGGTTTTTAATCTTCAATTTCTTAACATGGTGTATCACATTGATTGATTTGCGTATAGTGAAGAACCCTTTCATCTCTGGGATAAATCCCACTTGATCATGGTGTATAATCCTTTTAATGTGTTTTTGGATTCTGCTTGCTAGTATTTTGTTGAGGATTTTTGCATCTATATTCATCAGTTATATTGGTCTGTAATTTTCTTTTTTTGTAGTATCTTTGTCTGGTTTTGGTATCAGGGTGATGGTGGCCTCTTAGAATGCGTTTGGGAGTGTTCCTTCCTCCACGGTTTTTTGGAAGAGTTTGAGAAGGATGGGTGATTGCTCTTCTCTAAATGTTTGATAGAATTCACTTGTGAAGCCATCTGGTCCTGGACTTTTGCTTGTTGGAAGATTTTTAATCACAGTTTCAATTTCATTTCTTTTGATTGGTCTGTTCATATTTTCTATTTATTCCTGGTTCAGTCTTGGAATGCTATACCTTTCTAAGAGTTTGTCCATTTCTTCCAGGTTGTCCATTTTATTGGCCTAGAGTTGCTTGTAGTAGTCTCTTAAGATGCTTTGTATTTCTGCAGTGTCTGTTGCAACTTCTCCTTTTTTATTTCTAATTTTATTGATTTGAGTCCTCTCCCTCTTTTTTTTGATTAGTCTGGCTAATGCTTTGTCAATTTTGTTTATCTTCTCAAAGAACCAGCTTTTAGTTTTATTGATCTTTGCTATTGTTTTCTTTGTTTCCATTTCATTTATTTCTGCTCTGATCTTTATGATTTCTTTCCTTCTGCTAACTTTCGGTTTTGTTTGTTCTTCCTTCTCTAGTTCCTTTAAGTGTAAGTTTAGATTGTTTATTTGTGATTTTTCTTGTTTCTTGAGGTAGGCCTGTATAGCTATAAACTTCCCTCTTGGAACTGCTTTTGCTGCATCGTATAGGTTTTGGATCATCGTGTTTTCATTGTCATTTGTCTCTAGGTATTTTTTTATTTCATCTTTGATTTCTTCAGTGATCTCTTGGTTACTTAGTAACGTATTTTTTAGCCTCCATGTGTTTGTGTTTTTTTCGCTGTAATTCAGTTCAAATCTCATAGTGTTGTGATCAGAAAAGATGCTTGATATGATTTCAATTTTCTTAAATTTACTGAGGCTTGATTTGTGACCCAAGATGTGATCTATCCTGGAGAATGTTCCATGCGCACTTGAGAAGAAAGTGTAATCTACAGTTTTGGGATGTAATGTCCTATAAAATTCAATTAAATCTATCTGGTCTATTGTGTCATTTAATGGTTCTGTTTCCTTATCTATTTTCATTTTGGATGATCTGTCCATCAGTGTAAGTGAGGTGTTAACGTCCCCCACTCTTATTGGGTTACTGTCGATTTCCTATTTTATAGCTGTTAGCAGTTGCCTTATGCATTGAGGTGCTTCTATGTTGGGTGCATATATATTTATAATTGTTATATCTTCTTCTTGGATTGATCCCTTGATCATTACGTAGTGTCCTTCCTTGTCTCTTGCAACATTCTTTATTTTAAAGTCTATTTTATCTGATATGAGTGTTGATACTCCAGCTTTCTTTTGATTTCCATTTGCATGGAATATCTTTTTCCATCCCCTCACTTTCAGTCTGTATGTGTCCCTAGGTCTCTTGTGGGTCTCTTGTAGACAGCATATATATGGGTCTTGTTTTTGTATCCATTCAGCAAGCCTGGGTCTTTTGGTTGGAGCTTTTAATCCATTCACGTTTAAGGTAATTATCAATATGTATGTTCCTCTGACCATTTTCTTAATTGTTTTGGGTTTGTTTTTGTAGGTCCTTTTCTTCTCTTGTGTTTCTCACTTAGAGAAGTTCCTTTAGCGTTTGTTGTAGAGCTGATTTGGTGGTGCTGAATTCTTTTAGCTTTTGCTTGTCTGTAAAGCTTTTGATTTCCCCATCGAATCTGAATGAGATCCTTGCTGGGTAGAGTTATGTTGGTTGTAGGTTCTTCCCTTTCATCACTTTAAGTATATCATGCCACTTCCTTCTGGCTTGTAGAGTTTCTGCTAAGAAATCACCTGTTAACCTTATGGGTATTCCCTTGTATGGTATTTGTCATTTTTCCCTTTCTGCTTTCAATAATTTTTCTTTGTCTTTAATTTTTGCCAGTTTTATTACTATGTGTCTCAGCGTGTTTCTCCTTGGATTTATCCTGTGTGGGACTTGCTGTGCTTCCTGGACTTGGATGGCTGTTTCCTTTCCCATGGTAGGGAAGTTTTTGACTATAATCTCTTCAAATATTTTCTCTGGTCCTTTCTCTCTCTCTTCTTCTGGGACCCCTATAATGTGAATGTTGTTGCGTTTAATATTGTCCCAGAGGTCTCTTAGGCTGTCTTCATTTCTTTTCATTCTTTTTTCTTTATTCTGTTCTGCAGCAGTGAATTCCACCATTTTGTCTTCCAGGTCACTTATCTGTTCTTCTGCCTCAGTTATTCTGCTATTGATTCCTTCTAGTGTGGTTTTCATTTCAATTATTGTATTGTTCATCTCTGTTTGTTTGTTCTTTAATTCTTCTAGGTCTTTGTTAAACATTTCTTGCATCTTCTCAAATTTTTTTTTAATAATGTATGCCCAGAGGGATAATATGAGACTAAAAGAACATCAATAAATGAAGACATTGATAAAATTATGTTAGAAAATTTAATTAATAGTTGATAGTAAAACTAATAATTGGTTTTTGATAAAAGTAAATCTCCAGGAAGCAATATATATATATATATATATGGATTTTAAAGCACCCTAAGAACCTTGTGTTTGGGAGGGAGATAGAAACACTAAATGTTTATAGATTTATAATAATAATTTGTGTAGATGTTTTAGAGCATGGTTTGGAGCATGGAGTAAGAGTGTAGGCAAGACAAACATTTATGCAACTATTTAATAACCTAGAAGAGGTGGTGTGTAGTAATATTTTCTCCTTCAGTCCACAACTGTACACATTCCACCCAGTTTTGTTCTGAACCCATATTTTTCTCTTATCCATTTCCACAGTTTAAATTACCAGCTTTACATGGGTGAGTCCTGAATATTTATTTATAAGCTTACCCTTTCCCAAGACAGAATCCTTTATTATCAATTTCCTACTGGCCATTTCCAATTAGATAACCTATGAGCATCTCAAACTCTAAAGCACAACTGATCAACTTCACCATAACTAATCAATATTATTGTCATCACTAGTTTTTTGATCTCCTATTGTTTAACCCTGAGCATCACTTCTGAGCTTCCCCTCTATTTGTTCTTCACATCCAATCAGGTAATAGTCCCTAGCTGTATAATTCTACAATGTCTCATTTGTTCTCTACTCCTTTACATTTCCATGGCCACCACTTTCATTTCATTTCTGCTGTAGGCAGGATTTTGGCTCCATAATCTTCATCCCTTGATGTCACACTCTTTACCTTTTGTGGCAAAATAGACTTTGCAGGTAGGATTAAGGTGGCTAATATGCCATCCTTAAAGAGGTTATCTTGATTATCTGAATGTACCCAACATTATCACATGGGCACTTAAAAGTGGGAGAGGGAAGCAGAAGAGTCAGTCAAAGATATCAGACAGGCAAGAAGCAGGAGGAATTCAAAGCATGAGAGAGACTTGACCCACTGTTACTGCCTTTGAAGATAAAGCCAGGAAATGCAGTTGGCTTCTAGAAGATGAGAAAGGTTCCCTGAGCAACAGCCAGCAAAGAAACAGGGACCTCAGTCTTACAACCCCAAGGACTACAATTCTGCCAACCACCTGAATGAGCCCCAAAGCAGATTTTTCCCTGGAGCCTTGTGGAAAGAATGCAGCCTTGATGACACCTTGCTTTTGGTCTACAGAATTGTGAGATAACAGATTCTTGTTATATTAGGCTGCTAAGTATATTTGCTGTGTATGTTACAGTAGCAAAATAAAACTAATAAGTCTCCCAACTGTTTTCCTTATCTTCATCCTCCTCTGCCTTTAAGTCAACTTTCTCCACCAGTTCAAAATTACACACACACGCGCACACGCACATGCAGAGAGAGAGAACATCATAACATACCACTGCTCAGCTCAAAATTTTAATTATTTTTATTACATATCATATTTATTATTTCTCAGCCTCAATCAAGGTCGTTAACAATATGACAGCAACTCTCCTTTCTACATTTCTCTCTGCCAAGAATATAAGTTTGAACTAGCTAAAAGAAGAGACATATAGGGCAGAATCTAGGAGGGCTCCAAGTGCAGAGCTTCAGTCACCCTCAGCATAAGTTATCTTCTGGCATTGAGGTGTGAGAATACACACAGAGAACTAGGAAGCCAGAGAGCTCACTGGAGCTTCAGGGTCCAAAGTTTTTATTGAGGCTTCATAACGTAGGCACATTTGACTGGATCATTGCCCATGTGGTTGAACTCAGTCTCCAGCCCCCTTTCCCTCTGTGGAGGTCAGGCCAGTGATAGGTGCCCCCAAGTCTCAACCCTCTAATCACATCACTGGTCCTTCTGGTGTGGCAAGCCCCATCCTAAGTCATTTTGTGAGCAGATACTATCCAGGGGCCTAGCATAAGCCAATCCTTAGCATAAACTATCAACAAGGGTCTATGAGACCCCCCATGATTAACAAAGACACTTCTATCCAAGGGTTTAGAGGTTACCTCCAGGAGCCATGACAAAGACCACACTTCTCCTTGAGGGCCAAATTCCCTGCTACCCACTCTCCCACCACTCTTCTTCGTCCTACATTCCCGCAGAACTGGAGTACTCATCGCTCTGCATTCAGGGTTTCCCGATACCCGCCTTTGACTCATGTTATTCCTCAGTTTAGAATGGCTGCCTCTAATACCTTTCCTAAAAAAACGAATATTTGAGTCCTTGAGACCTAGGTAAGTTGCCAGATTCTTCATCAATTGTTTCTAACACCAGCACCCGGAAGTCTCTCTCTCCTGTGTATCCCGGAAGTCTCTCTCTCCTGTGTATCCCGGAAGTCTCTCTCTCCTGTGTATCCCGGAAGTCTCTCTCTCCTGTGTATCCCGGAAGTGTCTCTCTCCTGTGTATCCCGGAAGTCTCTCTCCTGTGTATCTCTACCAAATTTTGCTGGCAGTTCGTTAAGCGGCGTTCCCCTTCCCTTTCCTTTATTTTAGTGGATTCTGAACTTGTTGTATTCCATCCCCTTTTACAGCCACCTTCTTATTATACTGTGAGCTTCTCCAGTGTAGGGAACTCTACCTTACTCATTTATTTCCTGTATGGTAGCTGCATAATTTATAGTCGTTGAATTGCAAGCACAACACAGATACTGCTTAGGAAGCATTCTCTTGTATGGCTCTAACACCCACGAACACAATTCATCAAGTTAGAGAACTGTCGTCTCTAGAAGTGGGACTGAAAAACGTGGGGGTGGGGATGGTGTCACAAAAAGAGGTGCCAAAATATGTGTAGAAAGACACTTCGCCGGAAGCTGTTCTCACGATAGACTAGCCCCTGTACTGAGGCATACCAAAGTGATAGGCGATGGCAGTGGTGGTTTTAGTGAGTGGGGTGTGTGTGTGTGTGTGTGTAGCCCCTGTACTGAGGCATACCAAAGTGATAGGTGATGGCAGTGGTGGTTTTAGTGAGTGTGGGGGGTGTGTGTGTGTGTGTGTAGCCCCTGTACTGAGGCATACCAAAGTGATAGGTGATGGCAGTGGTGGTTTTTGTGAGTGTGGTGTGTGTGTGTGTGTGTGTGTGTGTGTGTGTGTGTAGCCCCTGTACTGAGGCATACCAAAGTGATAGATGATGGCAGTGGTGGTTTTAGTGAGAGTGTGTGTGTGTGTGTGTGTGTGTGTGCGTGTGTGTGTGTGTGTGTGTTTGCGCACTGGAGAAAGAGGGTAGAAAAACTTGAAATGTGCTTATCCAATGTCCTTTAGTTTAGGATTTACCTTCAATGTTCCGATGGTACAAAATTACTTCCAAGTATGTCAATGGACTTGCAAGTGAAAAAGTATGAAAACAGTTAAAGTACTCCACGTGTAACAGCTTTACAGAATGAGGTAGTATGGCAAAGCCCGCGTCCTCATTCCTCTCCTGATTCTTACTGTCTGACCCACTCAGTTGCAGCTATTTTCATGCAAGTGTGTTCTAGCCACTTCTTCTGTAGACTATACTGCCTAGTTCTACATACTGCTGGGCAGATGTTAGGGAAAGCAACCAACAGACAACATGGTAGGGCTTGTAAATATAATTTCAGAATAGCATTGTTTGTGGGGGGAATTCCCTGGTGGTCCAGTGGTTAGAACTCTGCGCTTCCACTGCCAGGGCCTGGGTTCGATCCCTGGCCAGGGAACTAAGGCGCAGCCAAAAAAAAAAGAATAGCATTTTTTGCGAAAGCAAAACAATAGACACAATTAAATGCCCACCCTAATTGGAGATTAGCTAAACAAATTATTACAAATCTATTAAGTAGAAAACAGGTATCATTAATAGGAGAAGCTGGGCTCTGTGTCTGATAGAAACATTTTCCAAAATATATTGAAAAGTTAAAAAAAGATGAAGAATATTATGTTTAATAGTACACCCATTTGTGTAAAAAATATTTGATAATTTGAAGCATTCAAAATATGCTCTTACTAATGACTATCCCTCCAAAGTGGTAATGTGGGTTGGGGGACTATGGAAGACTTTTCCCTTTCTACATTTCTGTACTGTTTTGTATTTAAATGATGAGCAGGCAGTATTTTATTTTTTAAAAGCCTTAGTCATTTTACAACTTTGCTTTATCACACTAGCCCTTCCATTTCCATTGTACTCATTTATCCATATTTAACTAATTTGCCCATCAAAAATCCCCCTATGAATTCTGTGGCAGCAAAGATGAAAACAAATTACTTAAGCATAATCTTATTTTACCTCTAAGTTGCCTATAATAATGGAAATAAAAGGTGTGAAACATGTTAATACTGTACGTTTAAAATTAAAATCTTTTAGACAGATATCTCTATAATTCCTTTAAATAGGTCCTTTCTAAGTCATATGAAAGTATTTGTTTTGACAGATAATTTTCTGTTCACGTTTAAAACCTACTCCATTTCCAACTTTTTTTTTCGCTGAAACTGTGGAAAATGAGTTACTAAAAAAGTTCACCTAACGTTTTCCTCTTGAACAGATTGAAAAATTAATACCCTTTCCTTTTTCTTAAGTAAGAAACTCGATTTAATTTAGATAACCCGGGATCATATTTCTTTCTATAGGATTAACAGAACAAGTGGTCCTCTATAATTATATTTAGAATGCCTTCTGTATTTACTAATACATATATTTATGATTAAAACTCACTTTCAGGAAAAAAAATGTATGTTACTCTAGGATTTTATCTGAACCCGGTGGTAATTTTCTGAGGATGCCATTTGGTGGGGAAAAAAGAATTTATCTTTTATTATGGTATTTATGCATTTTATAGCTTTACACTTACTTTTCTCTCTCTGATATTGCTAGTATAAAATCAGATTTTATTAATAATAAGATTAAGTGATTACAGCATGAACAAATTTAGCAATAATACTTAACAGTAGAGACTGGTAAACAGTGCAAATATATAGCACTAAGCATTAAATATCTCCTTTCTAGACGATTTTCAATGTGAGAGAGTGAAAAGAAATTAATAGGTTTTGAGTATCTACTTGTACCAAACATTCTGTGTGGCTCTTTTTAAAAATCTTCTAACGTTTCACTGAGATAGGTATTTCAGCCCACCTCACAGCTGATAGCGGGAGGCAGAGAGGGACTTAACAATGTAAGGATGCCTAAACTATAGAGCACTCTTTCTCAAAATTTTCTGTGTAACACTATTCTTCTGTGAAGTTCAGGGAAAGCGATTTCCAAAGTCAATGTTATATACAGTGAACATGCCAAGCTCATCCCCCCTCCCACTTTCAGAACTCTGTAGAGCTCTTTCTTCTCAGTCAGAGAAGTTTCCAGATCACTGCATCTAAAGTAGCCTTTTCTCACCAGTTAATTTCTACTGTATCACTGTATTTTATTTCCTCCTTAAAAGCTAACATTCTCTCAAAGTACCTGGTTTATGTACTTGTTGACATATTCATTTTCTGCTCCCCTCTCCACCCCCCACAAGCCTTAACACTGGATTGTCAGCTTCATGAGAGCAAGGATCTTACCTGCCTTGACACTGTATCACCAGCACCTACTGACCAGTGCCTGATACGCAGGAAGTGCTCGAGAAATTGTTGCCCACTTAGTGATTTTGCATAATCCAGTGTCTCCTGGTACACAAGGCACAAGGCTGATTAAAGGCTTTGCATAGTATAAATCTACTTAATTTTGTTTAACCTAGTGTCTCCACAATGTATTTGATCATTGTTTCTCCGGTTCCATCAGTATCTCTTATAATTAATATTCAGTTAAAAAAATCCTTTGGTAAATGTTGCCACAGCAAAACCAAAAATGACCCATATTCCAAAATGCTGTCTGCTCTATTTGCCAAAATTCTTACTTAAATGCAAATGTCACCTGGAAGGTCACTCTAGAAATCCACTGTGAGCCATTAATACCACACCGAAAGTGAGTTTGTCAACTTAACTAACAGAGAGCCTTGTGTAGAGAGACTGGATCCTGGAGTAAAGACTCCAGGAAGGACTCCAGACACCCAGGGGGCACAGTGAGGGCAAAGACCTGGGAGGAGCCCAAGAGAAAGGTTACACTGGTGAAAGAAGCTTACGTTTCCTCCTCGACCCATTGTGGCTAGTGGGTTTATTACATGGTAATTTTTTTAAGCCTCCAATGTGGTGCATATAAGTGAAAAGATACTAGGATTCTTACTGGTTGGCTTATTGGTTTGTTTTGAATTAGGATTTTATTTTAGTTTGTTCCATGTTGGAACCACAAAAGCCCCTGCATCCTCATTTCACCTCACTGAGGAGAGAGTATAGAGGACATGCAGAGATCACCAATGCTCTTAGCAACAGCACTATCACCAATAACCAATCCTTGAAATCACCTACTCTCTGGCTGGCTATTCATACACATGATTTCATGTAATGCTCATAACAGCGTGACCAGGATTTAACTGAGAAGATACTGAGGCACAGAGAAGTCAAGAATCTTGGCTAATTTCATGGTAGTTAGTGGAGTAATTAGGATCCAAACCTATCACTGACTGACCGCAAATCACATTGTATTTCTGTTCTGCCAGGATCCCCTGCCATTTTTCTGTAATTTGTAAGAAAGGGAAAGAGGAAAGTTCATTGCTCTACCTCCAGACAGCATCTCCTTGGCTCTGTGGTGTCAGTTGCTACGTGGTTGGTTGGTTGCATACCATACATCTTGGAAATGAGGTGTATCCTTGAGGACAAGTCAATGTAAAAGAGGACAAGGAAAGAATCCTGCTGGAGTTAAGAGCTAGTAAACCACCGTGATGTCCCTTTCTTGACGCTTCAGAAAAAAAATCATAACATATATTTTTATCGAAATTGTTATTACATGTCAGAAAAAGAAAGTAACTAATATGTTTTCTTAAAGCTTTATTAAACATGAAGCAAACTTAGGAAATGTCTGGAGCTTGGACTTACCACCTATGTACAAAAGGCATTGTACAGCGTTAATGTTAGTTTTTTTGTTTCCTTGTTTTTAAATTAGAATAGACATATGTTTGCTTGATTTTGAGGCTCCTTACAAGATTTGACAGTATATTATACAGGGCAATTACACAGAGCATAGAATGAAATTTTCAGCAAGTGGTAAATATATAGATATTCATGGAAAATTAGTGTAAGTTAGTGGCTGCAGTCAGTCAAGATTGTATCAAAAGCAAAAGAACGAATGAAAATATTTTGAATTATGCAGAATTCATGATTAATCAGAGAAAAAAGAGACAAGTTTATCTGCAAGGGCAAACTTCTTACTTGAATGGAATTTCAAGGAGGAATGAATATTTTAAATAGGTCTCTTGTATAAAAGGTTTCTTAGCAAATTAATTAACAGAGTTTCCACTAGGAATGAAGCCTAGAGCGGAGCAGATTCCAAATTCTGTTCTTAATAGGTTCTAGAATGCTAGTCATGCATTGACTACCAAAGGATATTTTGGGCAACATTTGGAAAGCCAAGTAATAAATAGATCTGGTCAATTCTCACCTAAAGACCCTCTGAGAATAATCTCAACCTGAGCCATTTATTGGCTTTAATAATGAGAAAAGTGAGTTGGGAAATACCAGATGTTAATGAAAACCTGTTCAAATCTCTTCCTTGAAAGGGAGGTTGATCAGTTTGTTCAAGTCTAATTTAGTCTAGTGGTGTGTTATTTAATAATTATCCACTATGCTTCCTCCAAAGTGTGCTATAGAAATATTCTGAACAACCTGCTCATTTTCCAAAACTATACTGTATATGGATATCTTTGGGATAGCCTTTCCCCAGCCTCCATCATTTCTGGGGAGCATGAATTATACAGGAAATTTTACAGGTCATGAACTGTTTTTGTTTTGGTCTGAAGGAAATTGAATGATACTGGATAATAGTAATCACAATAATCCTTTAAATTTGCAGAGTATTAACTAGATACCAGGTTCTTTTTCATGTATTAACTCAATTGATATTTACAATTTAAATGTACTCTAAACCATGGTTGTTTGACATTTTAAAATTTGCCTTTTTTTTAAATGAAAGTTGAGCCTTTGAGATTGCCGAGTGGTTTGATTACTTATTCTTATACTCATACCTTCCACAAAATTTATTGGACCCTGTGCTAAGCTCTAGGAATACAGAAGTAAATAAGACAGAATTTTAGCAGAACAGATGATAAAGAGTGACTTGCAAAATTAATTATTTCATGATACTTGTGATAAGTGCCCCTAAAAAGAAGTACAGGGAATCATGTTAACTAACAGGAAGACTTGTCCCAATCTTGTAAATTAAGGAAGACATCCCCAGGGAAGTGATATTTTACGTGAGCTCTGAAAGACAAGTAGGAATTAGGAAGTGGAAAGACTAGTCCAAGTCGATGACAAAGCAAGTACGAATGCCTTAAGGCAGGATAAAGTAGTCCAAGGTCCATGATCCAAGAATTTAATGAAAGCAGGTATGACTGGGCTCAAAATGTGTGTGTGTGGACAGGGTGTGGAATAGTCAAGATGAGCTACGTAGTGGCCAAATCATGCAAAATCTTGCTATAGGTTTCCATCACGTCCACTAACAACAAATGCCCGTTAAGCCCTTACCGTGTGCCCATCCTTCAACCAGCTGCACAGGGTGTGAAGAAGTTTAGGTCACTTGCCCAAGATTACGCAACTGAGAATTGAGCGAGTTGGGATATGACCCAGGTGGTCTTGCTCCAGAGTCTTCTCTCCCAGCTCTAGATTGGGCAGCAAACAACCAGTGAAGGCTTCAGCAGGGAATGGACATATCTACCCTCGCACTGGGGTTCATGGGTTCCTGTAATGAACATTTATTGAATTCAAGCGATGTACAGAGCACTGCCGTAGATGCTTTGATATCTTATACATTCATTTACACACATTCTTCTATCAGTATGAACCCTTAGAGAAGCAATCCAAACAAAAGGATTAAAGGGACAATGCATAAATGTAAAGTTCACATAGAAATAAACTTTGACAAAGCAATTTTAATTAAAGTGGTATAAAGGCTCCATGCTCCCAATGCAGGGGGCCCAGGTTTGATCCCTAGTCGGGGAACTGGATCCCACATGCATGCCGCAACTAAGAGTCCACATGCTGCAATGAAGATCCTGCATGCAGCAGCTAAGACCTGCCACAGCCAAAATAAATAAATAAATACTTAAAAAAAAAAATAAAGTGGTATTTGGATAGGCATGGAATGATGGAGAATATAAAAGAGGTAACAATTGTGATGACGCTATGAATCCAGATTTTTATGGTATCTTAATTTATGAAGTGCAGTAAGCTCATTGGATCCTCACAATAACTTGGTGATGTAGGCAGGACAGAAATTATTTTCTACCTTATAGGTAAGGGAACTGAAGTTAGGAAAGGATGAAATACTACTGCCAAGCACACATGGCTCCCCTGGATGTCTGCTTTTTTACAACATTTTCTAAATGGAAGGAAGAATCTGTGGAGGAAGGAAACACAAAGCATTGTATGGAATAAGTACTGCAAAACATGTGTAAACCTTCCCCGTAAACTAAAGGAAATGAAGAGTTAAAAACAATGTTCTACATTTCACTTTCTCTTCTAATAAAAATATGCTTAACATGCCCTTCACAGTATTGTGGTTGTGGCCCCTGATTGCAAACCAGATCTTAAAATCATACCTCTTGTTTTTTTTTTATTTTCCTAACATATGCAAGTATTAGGAGATTATCAGAGATTATTTAGAAGCAGGGATAATTTTTTAACATTGAAAGCTAAGTAAATTAATTGAGTTGATAAATATAAGTAGTTGCCACGGCTTGTTTTAATGTTTTTTTTTTTTCTGTAGAGCAATAACTAATTATTTGAGAGTATCAGAAAAAATTGAGTAGTTTTTCAAAAGCCTTTTTTTTTCTACCATGACTCACGTTATAAAGGAAAGTGCCATCAATCTTGGATTGTAACTCTTGGGCCAAATATGCTGGTAAAGGACAGGAAGTTGGCTGCCGCTAGACTAGGCCAATGTCACTGTCTATGCTGGTAAAAGACAGGAAGTTGGCTGCCGCTAGACTAGGCCAATGTCACTATCTATGCTGGTAAAAGACAGGAAGTTGGCTGCTGCTAGACTAGGCCAATGTCACTATCAAGAAATTACTTTGTGTCTGTGTGTGTGTGTGTGTGTGTAATTTATTTTCTACCTAAGTTTCTGATGTGCATAGTGCCCAAGGTGACACCTCTGCTGTGGACTTGACCCACCCTAATTTTGGTCACAAGTTCTGATATCTCAGGGTTATGAACCCTGTGAATAAAATCAATTAGAGGATATGCAGTTGGCCCTTTTGAATTATTGTTCATTTTGGCCCACCTTCTTTTTCCTTCATTAGTTCTAGGCATAAAGCCAACAGGAGATTTTATGTCTCATTCGTGGCCTCCCTTTTCTCGATTGTCTTTCTGTTATTTATGGACAGTAAAACTAATGCCTGAACAAATGTTGAATTCCATTTAAACCCTTATTCACCTAGAATAATGGATGATCAGTTATCTTACAGCTTCAGCACACATTTCAAATGAGATTATGACAACTCACCTGTGTTGAAATAACTTTCTGAACCCAAGATGAAGCCACTTCTGCCTGGGGTGACAGGTCGGCAAACCAGAACTTAGAAAACTTTTGTGTCCCTGAAAATGCTCCCCTTGACCAGAAACACAGTATATCCAGTCAGCCAATCCCCCGATGCCAAACCAACTCTAGGCCTTCTCACCCCAAACAAGGTTGACTCTGTGACCCCGGCCCATCAGACATTTTCTATTTGTCTCTTTCTTTTTCTTTATCCATTATCCTATAAAAGCATCCTGCCTTCCACCTCATTTTGCAGTTTTCCACAGGAGTCTGTCCACTTCATGAAGTGTTAATGTTTGTTGTATCACCTAAATTGTTTCCATTTTTTAAACAGTTTTTGACGATGAAGAATGGGATTCGAATTTGACTGCTAACAGCCTATGACACCTGGGCAAGATCTCTTTGAGTTCACTGTTCCTCTCATCATTTTGGAGGGCTGGGGTAAGTCACTCGGATTTGAGCTCCGCTCCCTTGCGTGAAGCTCTCTGATCCAAAACAAACTTTATTTTTTAAAAAAAAACTATTTTTATTTATTTACTTATTTCTCAGGAAGTTTCTGGGGCTCTGGAAAGATCCTGGGGTGTATTAAAATTCCCAGAAAAGTTCTGGGAGAGTTATACTGGGAGTTCACAATGGGTGGCAGTCCTTAGGGGACTCACGAAGCCTCAAAGTTAAGTCCGTAACATAAACTGCTGGGAAACTTGGGAAAATAAATTAAGACAAGGAATTCAGATTGTTTTGAACATCAAAATCAAATCCTAAGTAGGTACAAGCCAGTCTATTAAAAGTCATCAGGGCATCCAATACAGTAAAGAAATCTTGTGGAAGGAATATTAGATCTCTTGCTAATGGAAATCTCGGAAGCCAAATCCACGGAATTGGGCATGGATAGAGCACTTAAACCTGTTAGAGGGCTCACCACCTAACTCCAAGACTCTTATGCTCAGATAAGTTGGTCACAGAAGGGCTAGATCAACACCTTAAGAAAATTTCCACGTGACGACGTACACCGTAAAGCATCACAAAATAATCCCCAACCCAGTGGCACATCCCTTTTAAGTATTAATTTAGCTCTGAGACCCAACACTGAGCTAACAAAATAGGATCCTCATGTTTCAAAGAGTTGAGCACAGCACCTTCTGGCACACCTGCTTCTTTTATGTCAAAGAACCGTGGGCCAAGAAGCTGTAGCTATCAACAAATATAGCGAAGTCTTATAAAGACAGTCTAGAATTACAGTTGGGAACGTTCCAATTAGACAAACTTATTCATTTAAAAAGGGAACTTGAAAGTGAGTTTTCCCAAATCAAACAGAATGTTTTAATTGACACGCAGAAGCTTCCAATAGGCTTCAAGATTCCAAAAGAGTTTCACTGAAAGTTTCATTACAAAGGCTAAGGAAAAATTAAAAATGCAAGAGGTACCTGAAAGAAAAGACAGAAGACCGACCTGACTCTTACTACTCCCCCTCTCCTCCTTTACTTGATGTTCATTCTACTGGTCCTGTTTCTGAATTACCTACCCACTTTGAAGAGACCATAAGACTGAAAACAAGAGGCCACCCAGTTAGTGGCCTGACAACTGCAACAGCTCCAAGGCTAGAAACCTAAAACACTTGGGCTTCCCCTGCTGCACCTTCCCAGGGCTCCATCATCAAAACATTGGACCAGAAATTGGTCTTTCATCTTCAATCAACTAGGATACTGGAAGAAAGATGGTTCTCGAAGGTTTTGTCAAATTCTTCCACACCAACTTAAATGCCCCCATGTGGGCCCCTCCCAGGGTCAGTGGGACTCCCAAGAGATTCCCTGGTAAACCGCTTAAATAGTCAAGGAGAAACTAAAATTAATATTAATGGAAAATCTTACCAGATTCTGAGTTACGCTCTCCACTTTAAACCTTACTCTCTCCAGAGCCTACAGATGGGATCCTGGGGAAACTGGCAGAAGCTGGAAAAGGGTGAGAATTCTTATCAGAGTCAGCTTTCCCTGATCTCTGTAGTGTCCCATTAAGAGAGGAAAGTAAAATTTCACACTGTTTCCTCCTTTCTAAATCCAGACTCCTATGCATTTGGTTTTGGGGTACCCATTGGTTGCCAAACCTTTATTCCTAGGAACAGATATTGCCTTCTTGTTTGGCTCCTTTTGTGTCCTCAGAGCTTGGCTTGGCTTTCTGCCTGCCTGGGACTTGCAGGTTGTCAACTCTTATGTACACACACTGCTCAACTGTCACATTGGGGTTCCGAAAATATGGTTGGACAGAAGTGTGGGTTGCACTCCATTTGTGGTTACGGTCCTACCAACTGTTGCCAGCTCTCAGGGGAATTGTCGAAGTCTTTCTTTTGGCTATTTTGGGGAATGGCTCTGGATCTTGGTGAGTAGTGTCTTTTGCATTCTTTTGGGGGATGCCTCTTTCGTCATTCAGTGCTTCCATGAATATTTACTATTTGTACTGGCTAAAACCTGACAAGATATTTGAAAGCTTTTTTTTTTTTTTTAAGTAGCTCTATGGTCAGAAGTTGGCCAAATTGGAAGATGGTATTCAGAGCCTGATAGGAACTTGTCTTTAGGCCTTTGCCCTAAGCTAAATGAAACCGTGTACCCAGAGGAAAAGAAAACATTCCAAAGACAAACAGCTCTAAATCTAGAACATAGGAATCTTGATTTCAGTCTTAGTTGAAGAGCTCTCTGATATAAAAAAGCAAATTGAAAATAATGTAGTTGGATGGATGGGTCAATGTCTTAATATCATTCAGGTTACAACTAAATTCTTTGAGGAATTAAAAACAACTGTCCTATAAATTGAGGACAACTGGTACAACTTGTCTTACAGATTGAGCCTTTATAGGAACAGAAAAAGCCCACCTACTCTTTTTACCAATCCCCAAACCTCCCCTATTCATTTCAAAATGTTCGTAGGTATTGTATGCCAAGTAGGTTTGGACTGTATCTTACACATTTTAAATATTATCTTTTGAGACTGGTTTAAATCCTTTGGAGAATGTTGATATTTGTGTTTTAACAAATCATAAACACAGTTTGGTTCCAGCCACATATTCAGATCAGCCTTTTTTGTGTATTATTGTTGCAATGCCATTTCTATTTTTGATGTCTCTGAACTGTTTTACAGTCTGTCCCCTGTATGCAGCACCTGTGGCCATTCCGAGGCTTGAATGATAGTCTATCACTTACTACAGTTCTCAAAGTCTTTGGTACATTGTGTACGATTAGATCCCTGCATGTGTAGCTCTGGGCTGAGCACAGGAATTCATTAACAACTTTATTGGGTCACTTTTCTGAACTCTGTGCTCTCCCTGGTACTTTTGTTCCCCTTAGGGCTCCCTTTTCTGGACCTTTGGTCACAAAGCGGGGACTTGATTTACCTTGCTCTGCTATGTACTTACCTTAAATGAACTCATGTCTGAAGCCAAGGAGCAGGACAGAGAAAAAAAAGTAAAAAATTTCATTCCCATCCTCTTGGCCCACAGCTCCTCTGAATGGAGAGGGAGCTTCCTTTTCTTCATAACTGTAGATGACTGCAAGTCCCTGCTGTTCCCACTGTCACTGCCAGAGGATCCCTTTCCTACTCCTCAAATGTAAACTAGAGGACTTCTCCTGGGACTCCTTTTGTCCACACAGAAGTCCGCTCAAGCGTTCCACATGCCTTGACTCCAGGCCAGTAGACACAACAGGGGTGAAAATGGTAAACTCACAGCTATTTCAGTGGTACTTTGATTCTGGCCTTCTTCCCCAATCCATCTGCTACTATTTACTTTTAAGAGATCTCAAATAGCTGCTCCATGCATTCTGCCTTATTTTTGAAGCTACATTCAGTAAGAGAGACAGGATGGGCATGCTTACACTCACACCCAGAGCCAGCACACCCCTCATTAGCATTTTAAAAGTTCTAAGAAGTCCTGCAAGATACTTTTTTTAACCATATTCTCTCAAATATATTTATCCTCAGAATCCAGTTTTCACCTAATGTTTACTAACAACTTACAGAATCATTATTCCTCAGGAATACATTTTCAAAACCACTGTTCTGAAATAAAACCAATAAGTTTTTAAAATCCATAAACTACTGGTAGTTTTCTTCTGGGAAAATAAATACATAGAGATCATGTGACCTTATCAACATATTCGGTTAGGTCTATGTTTAGAAATATAATGCCCCCAGATAGAGGCTATATTTAAGCATCCCAACAGTGCATGTAGACCTATAATCTACTGAATATTATCCAAATATTCTAAACTCGAAGTGGATGTAAAATCATTAAGTAATTTATCTCTCTATGTTAATTCTACGTACAATGCACAACCTCCACCTGACTCATGTAATTGTACTGTGTTATATGAATCTTATTTATATAGAGACTACTATGGTCTGAATGTTTGTGTCCTCCCAAAATTAATATGTTGAAATCTTAACCCCAATGTAATGGTATTAGGAAGTGGAAGGTGATTAGGTCATGAAGGTGGATCCCCCATGAATGGGATTTGTGCCCTTATGAAAGAGATCTCAAAGAGATCCCTCACTCCTGCCACGTGAAATTACAGTAGGAAGATGGTCATCACTGACACCAAGTCTGCCAGTGTAGACTTGGATTTCCCATCCTCCAGAACTGTGAGGATAAGTTTCTGTTACTTGTAAGCCACCCAATTTATGGTGCTTTTGCTGCAGCATCCCAAGTGGACTAAGACAGGGTCACAGTGACAGATTTAGTGCTATGATCTAATGAAGAAAAGCAGGGCTGCAAGATCCATGCTCGTGAGTGGATCCACCCAGGACTGTCCTACGTATGTGTGAACAGTGGATTCTCTAATTTTAGATCTCTACCGTACAGGCTTATCAATAGACCCCAATAGTTTGTTCCATTTTAGGATGCCACACATACAAAGGCAGATGAACAAACATCATGTAACTAAACAACATATTTCTATTTATGCACATGAATTATTGAATGACTTCTCTTGACTGAGACATCTAAAATATCCCTTGCCTTCTTCTGGCAAACCCTATAAACATCTGCTCTATTGATTCTTTTCTTATCAATCCCTTCAAAAGAGTCACCATTTGACTTGGGCCAATTTATGGTTATAGTTATCAATTCAGAAATGATGACATAAAGCATGGCTTTATATAATATCATTTCACCATAAATCATGAGCCTTAATTCCTCTCTTTGGCAACTAAACATCTGTTAATAACAGATGGGTTCACTCAGATGCAGTGTATGAGGCAACAGCACATAGCAAGTGCTTTCTTCAAGTGGTTTGGTAGAACTTGGTAGCTTTTTGGATGTTCTTATTTTTGGAGCACTTGTATAGTAAAAATTCTACCTTTTTTTTATACTGGAGATTTTGAATTTTTGCTTACATTTTGTTTGTGTTCCTGTCTCTTTAAGAAATACTTATATCCAGTTTTCTTGTCCCTCTTTTTGGAATTGTAACTATGCAAAACATAACTTGCATATGCACGTGTGTGTGGTGTGTATGAGAGAGAGAGTATGAAGCATTTTATTAAAAATATTCAAATCAAAATGGATGTAATAGTATAGCAAGAGAACTGTTTATACAGGAAAGCTTCTTCACTGGTGGGCAATAAGTCATCTCTTGTTAACCCTACTTTTACTTGACTTATATCTAAACATAGAAGAAAGCAAAAGAGAAGATAGAATACTTAAGACTTATCACAGCATTCTACATCAAATCCTGCAGGACAATTGGAAAATATTCTCTTTGTGATGACATAAAAATCTTCGGAGTTAGGCACACTTATATCCATATCTAGTCTGGCACTAATTTATAAGAGCTTTATTGTTTTATTATGTCTAGTGAAGATAACAATATTTTCATTGTAAAGTTATTGAGCTATTAGAGATAATATAAGTAAAGCATTTGGTAGCATTAATAACCCAATAATATAGGGTATGCAGTATACTAAGAAAAGTGCCTGATACAGAGTGGGACCTCAAATCGTTGATATTATTTTAGTATTACTCTTTAACATGTGTCTGAGATTAGAAATAATATAAAATTTGCTTGTCAAGAGGGATGTTTTTATTACATCTTGGGCTTGATAGAAGTTCACAGATATTTTTATTAATACTTCCTTAAAAATATGTCATTTAAACTAAGTCCCTTTTATATTTTTTCCTAGACTTGTCTTTTGATAGATATCAAATTGTTTTTGAAAAGAAAATGAAATATTGGTTGAGATACTTTGTCAAATATTTCACTTTGTCTCTTAACAAAATAATTTGTATAAGGCATAAATTTCCCTTTAATAAGAATCTTAAGCAATCAGCTACACTCATTCATATTTTCTTCTCTTCCCTCTTTAAGATCTCATCATATTCACCAAAGAAAAGTAATTTAAAAATTAGGAGACTCTAGTGCCTGGAATAAAATTATACTCCATTGTCAATTATTAAAATTATGATTTTCCAGGCTTCAATTTTCCAATAAGTAAGAGAGAAGAATGAGATATTTTGTTAAATAATTCTCAGAAGGAAGTATGAAATCATGGTATCTGCCCTCAAGCCTTATAAATGAAGAAGATCTTACATCATATTCAAGTAGGAAAAATTACCCTAATTCTGTAATTAAGGAAACTATGTGGAACTTTTTTATCCAAATCGCTTATTCATCCAGTCATAACAGAGATTATTTTAGTCTCAACTATGTGCCATATACTATATTTTGTGATCCGGAAGATGCAAGAATGGATAATACCTGCCTTCAAAACGTTTATCATTTCGTATAAGACATAATATACAATAGCGAGTATTTTGGCCGGGGGGAAAGTTGAGTGGGAGAGTGGATGTGCATCTTCTTTAATCGATTCATGACACCTTTACTAAGATTTGAATATGTTCCCTGCTGTGGCGATGTTACTGACCCATTCCTGTCTCAATCAATGAGTGCCATGACGAGTCAGAGCCACTATTATGGAAAAGGATATCAGAATTGTTGTCTTTGTTGTTGTAAAAAAAGGGAGAGGAGATGAAAACAAGGACGACACAGTTAACTAGAATTCAAGACAGTACATCATCTCTGTTGCATTATTTAGTTTACTGCTTTCTCGTATTTCCCAATACAATAGAATTAACTGCCCCCATTTAGTATAGAGTATCTATGTTTAAGAGACCCAGTAATTGACCTTGGCTTTACCATTTACCCTTTCAGATCAGATGATCACCTAGTTTACCTGTTAACACGTCTCCAGTTTCTGTCTTGCTTTTAATTAGAAAGTGAGCTTTTCAAGAGAGGCAAACACTTCTAGTTTCAGAAGTCAGGAGAAATCAGGGAGGGCTTCACATAACAGGGCAATTTTAAAGTTTCAATAAATAGAGACAGAAAATGAAATACACCAGGCAGAGGAAATAGTATAAAAAACTAATAAATGAATATGTTTTGAAAAAATGCAAAGAGTATTTAGAGTTTGATGCATATTGTAATGTCAATGGAAAATACACACAAAAAGAAGTAATGGGACATAAGTTTGGAAAGGGAAATTGTAATCATATTTTGGATTGGATGTATATAATTTATTAGGGAAATGGAAAACCATTTTGCATTGGAGAATTAAATGATTAATTCTGTGCTTAGGGAAGATTCATATGGATGTTATATGTAAAAAAATTGGAATGGATATATAAATTATATCATGAATCAATGGGAATATCAAAGGCAACCCAGGAAACTGTGCACACATTCAAGCTAGAGGGACTAGCAATTGGCAAAGAGAATAGACAGGTAAGACAATGTCCAGAGATAAAGATGAAAGGATTTTGAATCTAAAAAAGTGGCCAGTTGGTGAAATGACTGGGAAGTGTGAGCAACAGCAAAAAACACAACTATGTCTCCAACAGTTTCCGGCCCTAGTAACTAAAAGAATGATACTATTATAAATCAAAATTTCAAAGTCTAGAGAAAGAATCGGTTTGGGGAAAATAGAGTGAGTTCACTTTTATATCGGTTCGGTTTAATGTACTAATAAAAAATCCAGCAGAATATAGAAGTAGATCTGACAGCTAGAAATGCAAGAGAAGCACTCTGTAGAGAGCATGTCTGAAAAGAGGAGACCATGGGGGTGAACAGATTGTGAACATAGAAAAGAGGAGATGATGACAACGATGATGATGATGACGATGACAACAACAGTAACAGTAAAAATTAAACTTAAGCAAAACATAATAAATAGAATGTAGAGAAAGTAGGAAGCTCAAGCACAAGAAAGAAAAAGTTAAAAATAAGTGGGAAAAATAGGTTACTGTTCTGGAAACAAGGGAAACTTACAAAGGAAGGCGGAGGTTGTTACCAGGTGCACAAAGGAAAGAGGAGGAAAACTTGGAAGGTTAGGGAAGAATCGGTGATTAGGGAGTCATTAAAGTGGTGGGCTACGAATTAAATGATAATTGGTGGAAAGGTGGCAATGAGTGTGAGAGGCAAGTGTAAACCACTTTTTCAAGATGTGTGGCAAGGAAGACAAGAAATGAAGAATGGTACCTTGAAGGAAAGATTGTTTCAAGAGAGAGGAATACTTGTGTTTGCAGGCAGAGGGTGGCAATACTCATACAAAAAAGAAATATATGCTAGAAATGAGATCTGGGAGAGTCATTCACAAAGCACATTACTAAGAGAAAATAAAGGAATGGGGATATAGAGCACATGTGTTGGAACTGGTCAAAATGAAAGAATACTAAAAGAATGGAAGGATTTGAATGGAAGACACATAAAGTTATAAGGATTCAGAAGAAATGTTGTCACGATCAAATTAAAATAGAAGCAACATCTTCTGAGAGTGAGGGAACAGGTAATTGAGGTACAGCTAAAAAGTAATGGGACATATTTTTGGAAAACGATGATGATTGGTAGGATTGACAGTCAATAAGGGGCAAATAGAAAACTGCCTAGGAATGGACAGAGCTCACATCTCAAGCCCATCAGTTATGTTAAGATACGAAGCATTGGTAGTGGACGCTCCAAGATGCTTTTATGAATTACTGAAGGAATGCTCCTCAGTTTAGGACAAGGAACAATGAAATCAAGTGATAAAACTCATCCAGACCTGGGGACTCTAGGGCTGCACAAGAGAAATTCAGGAGAGTCAGGAATTCTATATTTCTGATAAAGGTATTGTGATTATGACCAGAGTAGGAAGGGAAACAAACAAACAGAACAGAACATGAAAACCTTTATTAATGAAGAGAAATGAAGGGCTAAAATGTTATGATAAAGGTGGGAAATTCAGCAGGGGTGATCACGTGAGTGAGCTTAAACATTGATAAGTTGTGATTAGAAGTAAGATCCTCCCTCTTCTGGGCCAAGACCCAGAGTAATGTCATGATGCAATTGGGCCAAAATGGAGAGAGAAAGGGTGACTCTCCGCAACTCCTTTGCTGGCTGCATCCACTTCTACTTGGCCACTAAATTTTGAAGTGACCCAAGACATGGTCCTGTGCTGCTTTTTCTTCCCTGTATCAGTAATGTCCAGTGCCAAGGCTTTGCGTATCATCTGTTTGTACATGACCCTCAAAGCTCTTTCTCCAGCTCTTTCACCTCTTAATTTCATTATTTTCATCATATTCAGCTGCATATCTGACATCTCCATTTCAAAACCAAACCTTTGAGCCTGCTCCTTCCTAGAATTTCCCATTACACTCACCTACACAGCCATCCCAAGCTGCTCAAGCCGAGAGCCTAGAAACCATCCTTGATACCCTTTCCCTCCACCCCCTGTATCACCCACACCTAATTCATCCACAGAGCCCACCTACTGTCATTCTAGCACCTATTCTGAAGCTGGAAATGGCATCTTCACTTCCACCCTCATGTTTCAACTGGACTACAGCAATGGAATGCTGGATTCCGGTTCTGTTGCCACCCTCACCCCCTAACAAACTGTTCTCCACAAAGCAGCCAAAACAATCCTTTTAAAGCCCAAATACAAAATTGTTTCTCTTTGGATTAAAGCTCTGCAGTGAATCCCTTTGAATTGATAATAAAATCCAAAGTCCTCACCATGCCCTGCATAATCCTCTGTGATGATTCCCCTGATGACACACCCAGGCTCATTGGTGACCATTCACCCCTTCTTCTTGTTATTAGACGTTTCTAAGATCTTCTCACCTTACAGTCTTTATACTGTCCATTCCCTCTGCCAGGAAGTCCCATTCACCACGGTTCCTCTTTACTATTCAGATTTCTGTTTAAACATACTTAAGTGACATTACAACTCAGTCTTAAAGCTGCCTCTGGTCACTGTTTACTTCATTACACTCTGTTATTTCTCTGCAGAGCCCTTCTTAGTACCTGGCATTTTAGTGCTTATTTATTTACTTATTTTTCTATCTCACACACTAGCTTTTAAGCTTTGTCTGCCTCATCATGCTACCCCTAGCACCTAACAGAGTGCTGGATATATAAAAGGCATGCAATTTCAATTTCTCAAATATATGATTAGGTGATTCAAACAATTAAAGTTGAATTTGTCATTATAGGTCATCTACGTTCAGTACACAGTGACAAAAGACCAGTAAAAATATATCTTATTCAGACCAATCCTTATTTTGTCCCTCAGTTGTGGTTACCAAGGGAGGACATGCTTGCTTTCTTCCAGAATAACTTCAGCTAACAATGCAGCCTGTACACAAGACTTACACTTCAATCATCGGTTATTAATCTATGATCTATTTACTTATATTGGTTTTTGGATGATACCATCTCTTGTAGTGATGGGACCATGTTTACTCTTTAGTATATGGTCCTCCACCTGGAAAGTACTTGATAACCATCCTGACAGTGATGCTTTTTCATAATGAATAGTCATGTTTATTTGTCCCCAACTTATCTCTGACTTCTCTACTACTTCCTGAAAGGTAAGGAGCCACAATTAATAAAATATATCGTACAGAGTAAATGATAATATTCTATTACTCACTCTCTACTTCTTGATAAATGCTTGAAACCTGTTCACCAGGAACAAGGTCCTCAGATACTCATCTCAGACATACAACTAGTGGTGACACCATTCCTGACACTCTACATTTAAAGTTGGAAGAAATAGGAATAAGAGAACTAGACCAAAATTTTATTTGAAGGAATTTCATAGGTTTGGGGAAAGCTTTGTCTCTCTACACTGGCTTGTTTTGCCTTTTTCCTAAGTAACATCTGCTACCTCCTGTGGTTTCCATAGAGCAGAAGGCTCATAAATAAAGTGGCTGGATTGGAACTCTAAGTATTTAAATCAGTCATAGGAACAAATTGCATGAAATTTGATTTTGTATTATAGAAATTTATTTTTAAATCAACTTTTCCTTCTGAGAGTTTCCATTTACAAAAATATATATATATATTATATTGGAAAAATTCCTCTATGATCTTACATAATAGAGCTTTGAGAATAGCCTTGAGGATATTTGCAATTAAATCAGTCTAGCAATGTGGTTAAAAGTGTCTGAATTATCTGTTACTGAAAGTTATTATCACTTTAATTCTATTGTATGCTTCATAAAAGGTAGAATTTAATTTATAAAATTCACAAGTATGTGCATCATTTATGTTGTCAATTATCCATTGTATAGCCTTTGCAGTTGTATAGCTTATCCATTGTATAGCAATTGCAATCAACTCACCGTTGCAAGAAGGACAATGGCACATAGACATCTGCACAGGTTACCGTCAGCAGATGGAGCGCTAAGGAGATCACACAGTGTGCCAGAATTTCAAATTTTCCAAACCATGAACTCCTTCTAGGAGTGAGAAAGCTGGTAGTGGCAATGATCAGGACATATCACACCACTTACTTTGCTGGATACATTTTTGTCAGTATCCATATAAGTCGTCTGTAGTGTCTATGGATGTGCTTTTCTGCAAAAATGGAAGTACAGAGTGCAGAATTAATGACGTGTCCATTAACAGTTCATCATCGGTATCTCTAGGGTCCTGCAAGTTTGGCTTGCCAAACGTTTTTGCTAATATCATCAGAGTGTGTTCAGTTATATTGTCTTCCTATCCTGCTCTCTTCACCAACAGGATAATACAAAAGTCCCATTTTACTTAATATTTTTACTCATTGTTCTTCAAAAATGTAACAAGGAACCCCAGAACTGTTTCCCCGTATAATGAAAAGTTATTTTGCTTTCCATAAGCTTTTAATTTGATCAGAGATTCTTGTGATGGACATTCAGGAACTCTTAATGCCGATGTTTCTAAATTTGAACCATCCAAAAAGTTCTACATCTTCACATTGTCGTAGTAACTGATGGTATTTCTTAAGAAGACATCGATCATACACAAGGCAGAGTCAGAGAAGCCTTGAATGACACCCAAGATTTTCTTCAGGAGGATATAAAGTGGTCCCCGTGTTTTTCTAACTAAACCATGTAAGTTAACAATGATCGAAAAGCAAAGTCCAGAAGATTCTGTCATTTATAAAATCTCCACAGTTCAGGTCTTTAATGTAGCATTTTAATTCAGATCTAAAAAGTAATCTAGGGCTTCCCTGGTGGCGCAGTGGTTGAGAATCTGCCTGCTAATGCAGGGGACAAGCCCTGCATCTGGGAACATCCCACATGCCGCGGAGCAACTAGGCCCGTGAGCCACAACTACTGAGCCTGCGCATCTGGAGCCTGTGCTCCGCAACAAGAGAGGCCGTGACAGTGAGAGGCCCGCGCACCGCGATGAAGAGTGGTCCCCGCTTTCCACAACTAGAGAAGGCCCTCGCACAGAAATGAAGACCCAACACCGCCATAAATAAATAAATAAATAAATAAAAAGCCAAGCTTTTGAAGCCCTTTTAAAAAATAAAAAAATAAAATAAAAAGTAATCTAGACAGTGTTTATATCCAAATTTAGATACAACTTAACTTTAAAGCTAAAAAAGTACTGGACTGAGAATCAAGTAACATGGTTCCAGGATGATCACCTGGCTTTCTTCTGACACGTCCTACTAACTGAATTTAGAGAAAATGCTTAGTTGGTAAATTATGAGGATTCATTTGTTCAGCAGTATCTGTTGAGCAGAGACTGGGGGTTAGTCATTCAAAGAGGAGAAAGTTGTTGTCTCTAAGGTCCTCCCATCTCTAATAGTCTACACTTGAAAAGTAACCACAAGATTTGGGGTATTTTTTTCAACAACTGTTACCACTTTAGTTCTATTCACTCTTTCCCTGGGTATGGAGCTTCCTTAAAGACAAATCAATCCATTTCTTAAATGTTTATCACTTTTAGTTTTAAAGTCTTTGCTTCTTTTATTTAAAAACCTCAAACTCCTAGTCAAAACAAAGTTCTCTTCTTGGTCTGCTCTCTTCTTTACCCCCCTTCATCCCCATCCCCATCCCCCCTCCAATTCTTCCCTGCACTGACGCATGTGGCACTGGAGCAGAGAGAGTTCTCCTTGGGAGAGTGTCCATGGTTACATTGCTGTCCCTTTGATTAGGTCATGTTTGTTGAGGAAGAGCAGGGGACTCAAGGGGCCCTGTTGTCCAGCCAGGACTCAATCCCAATCAGCCTCCCTAGACACTGAGGGCGCTGGGAAGCCTCAGCTGCGTTTTCTGGCTGATCCTCATTGGGCAGCCCCCATCCTTCATTGCTTTGAGGGGCCAGGGTCTTTGTCATCCTATAGTGTTCCCATGCAATTTCATCACATTGGGGTCTGTGTCACGAGCAGAAGCCATCTTCCACCTGCCTCAGGGCCTGGGAACTTGAGGAGGTAGTCTTTTCTCCCCACTCTGACTCAGCAACCCCCTATGCCACCTCTCCGCATCTGTCACTCCTCTGGCAGCATCAGGGCAAACTAGTAGCCTTGGGGCTGAGCAGATTTCCAGCAGAGATGGCAGCCTATCCCTTTAAGAATGATTCTTTTGATGCCTCAATCCCTTAGCTTGAGGGAAGAAAGCCAGGTGGTCACACCTCTCATCACCCCTCTAGGAGGGAAGGCAAGGAGACAGGCTATCCTCACGAACACTGCACTCTCTCCTTGCTCTGCGTCCTTCTCTCTGATTCCAAATGGTAAAGGATACCATTCCACTATTCCAGAAAAACCTTCTCAGCCCCGATAGGCAATGGGAGTCTTGTACTGAGAAAGGGGTGCTCTTTCAATGCAACCAGAAAGGATTTAGTAAATGATTCTCAAAAACCCTCTAAATCTTTACACTGTCCACTAAAGCCTGGGGAAAACAAAGAATCCAAGCACTACCTTCTGTTACATATAGTTCCTTGAATATATTCACTAAAGTTGGCCATAGTTTAATAGCTGCACTTAAATAAGGGAGGTACCCCATTTACACTATTGGCCTTTTGCTAGCAATACTATTATTTTTTTAAATTATTTAATTTATTTTTTTGGCCGTGCTGTGCGGCACGTGGAATCTTAGTTCTCCAACCAGGGGTTGAACCCGTGCCCCCTGCAGTGGAAGCACGGAGTCTTAACCAGTGCACCACCAATTTTTAATATACTAGGCAAATTAAAAGTAATCCGAGCCAAGAAGCAAGATAAACTTAATCTTCAAATTATTATAAATATTATGAAATAGATTAGTAACTTCCAATTTACACTGAAACCATGAATTTGAGTGGTCAAACGTAGAAGTATTTGATGTCGTTGGAAATTTCAAAGTACAACATTTAAGACAAATCTGAGGGACTTCCCTGGTAGCATAGTGGATAAGATTCCACACTCCCAATGCAGTGGGCCCAGGTTTGATCCCTGCTCAGGGAACTAGATCCCACACACATGCTGCAACTAAGAGTTTGCATGCCACAACTAAGGAGCCTACCTGCCACAACTAAGACCCGCCACAACCAAATAAATAAATAAATATTTTTAAAAAAGAATAATCTGGGGCTTCCCTGGTGGCGTAGTGGTTGAGAGTCCGCCTGCCGATGCAGGGGACACGGGTTCGTGCCCCGGTCCGGGCAGATCCCACATGCCATGGAGCCGCTGGGCCCATGAGCCATGGCCGCGGAGCCTGCACGTCCAGAGCCTGTGCTCTGCAACGGGAGAGGCCACAACAGTGAGAG
>NW_020837969.1:19047096-19120647 GCF_003676395.1 Aethalodelphis obliquidens | reverse complement strand
TTTTTTTTTTTTTCTTTTTACTATGAAAGTCTTACTATATAAGACATGACTTATCTAAATAATTTCTTTGATTTCTGCATTATTTAACACTACGCGTTATATTGATGGTTAATATTGGATTTCTTCCCTTACATTGTTTTTGCAGAGGATAGGTGGTTAAGATTGTACATTATCATTTTTAAGTTATTCTTTATCAAATAAAGAGTAAGTTATTTATCAAGCTTAAGCTGTTCTGTTAACAAAGTAAAAGAAAACTAGCAGCAAATTATCAGTTTCATGATTTTTTCACACAGAAAAGAATCAATTAATGTATATTTTAAACAGCTTTCTATAGTAAGCCATAGTGAAAACAGGAGTAAAATGTTTTAGTAAAATATTAACCTCTAGTGCAGAGCTAATTAATCAGACAGTTTACATAAATTCTATACATATACATAACATATTCATATATACATGCATAATTCTGTTACCATATCACTCAAAATATGAGTGACAATGTTCTTTATAAAACTTTCTTAGAAGCCAGTATCTTTATAGTCTCCTTAACTATCAACTTATTAAAACACTAATGTTATTTCTTTTACACATTGTACATCTGGATTCCATATGTGGAGTGTGAGATAGAAAACATTTCCACCAGGATAATTTTTTTACTGGAGAAAAAACAGAAAACTCAGATGTCAGAATTTTGAGGCTATTAGGGCCACAAATGCCATTTTAACACTTGAGGAAAATAGCAGAAACTCTTGAGGTCTTAGCTCTGCATTGGTCAAACCCACTAATAAAGATACTATGAGATAAAAGAAAATGCTATACAGTCACAACTTACCAACTAGACATCATGGATAAATAATTTAGGAGTTTAACTTTTAGCTGAGACAACTGCAAAGGACAAGATTTTGTAATTCTTGTAATCTGAGCGTGGTTGAAGAGTTTAGTAGCGATAACATGAATGTCTCTGAATTACAGAGAATATGATTTCATTATAGCTTTGTGAAAGTAAGTTTGTTAATAATAGGGTAATACAAAAATCTCACTGTATTTTTTCTGGAGATAATATTGCAACTGAAAAGTATCCTTGAATGGCAGTGCTCCTGGGAGACAGAAGTATTCTGTAAACACTCTGTACCCATAAAGACTCTGGGGTTGTATGTTCAACTGTAATATTTTTCAAAATGATCAGGGAACATACATGCCTAAATAATACATACAAATATATGGCACATAATAAATATTTACTGAACAAATACAATAAATGAGCCAATAAATAAGTGAGGATTCTGATATGCTGAGCATTAACTCTACCTTCAGAAAGAAAATCAGTCTCATGACTATACGGCCATGCCACTCCTTAACTTCCTTTTCTGCCAATAATGTTTTTATTCTATTTAATCACCTGTTTTACCCAGGATTGACTTCAAATTGCTTGTGGCCAATCAAAGGGTGAAAAAAATAAGTACACTAATAAATTCCAAGGCCTATATTTCAGGGTCTGAACACAGTTTCAAAGCAGCATTTTCAAAAACACTTTTTAACAGTGGAGATATCGGTTTTCACTTTTCATATGGCAGACAAGTGCACAGAGTTCTCTTTCCTCAGCACAAAACCCTAGAAATAATTGAAAGATACTTTTTTAAATAGTACTATAGTTTAGTTTCTGAGGACCAGAAAGCGTAAAGAATATACACAAAACTAAGTGCAGAGAGTAATAAATTAAAGAGGAAAACAGTAGCCCAGATTCTAAGAGTCCAGAAAGTACAGCCAACAAGAGTAGAAGCAACTCCAGAGAGGCCCCAGGAACCATGAACAAAAAGACAGTGAGGGACCAATACACAGGGATACGTTTCTGTACCTCAGGAGGAGCAGTCAAGTGGGTGGACCCTTCTGTTCTCTGACTCTCTCTCCCAGGAGAAGCAGCCACTCCATGTCTGTGGGGCTCCAAGAGTGAGTGGTTTCCTATTGTTTTGTTCAAATGCTGTTTCATCTGAGCAAAGGATAGTGTCTCGGAAAATGTTGAATGGTTAAAATAAAGCAGGTTTACCCAGAGTAGAAAGATTTGAGCTTTCATGTGAATGGCAGCCAAATAAATGTATTGGGCAGAATCTATCTATCTACCTATTGATCTAGCGATCTATGGATCTATCATTTGTCTGTCTTTCCATCCATCTATCTATATCTACTGCACATTAGGTCCCAGAAACCCACACAGTTGATAAATCTTTCCACCTCAGATTATCACAGCTGCTGATTTGCCATGGGCAGGATGCTTTTGGATCCTCTTCTCTGTCGTTCCTATGGAGTAGTCGAGTCTAAGCGCATTGGTGATACACCTGGAGAATGCCTTTGATAGTTGCCAAGCTATATTTTAACCCCATGAGCTGTCAGAGAAAGCATCACAGTGTTTGGTGCATCTTCCACAGAACTGGAAGCAGTGTTAACCACAATATAAAGAAATAATCTTTTAGCGTTAGAGACGTAGTATGTCATAGCCATTAAGAATACAGGTCCTGGGGCAAGGCTAACTAAGTTGCCCCACATTCAACTTCAGGCAAGACACATAATTTCATTTTCTTCAGTTTTCTCATCTATAAAGTGGGGGGAAATTACAATGGCTGCCTCTTGCGATTTGTTCAGGTTACATGAGTTAATATGGGTAAAGCCCTTAAAATAGTCCATGTCACGTCATGTTCAGTGAATAGTAGTAGCTATCATTTGTTAAAAGGAATTTCAGTAAAAATAGGAAAAAATTCTAAATAGGATTTCTTTTTTTTAAAGATATTTTTGATGTGGAACATTTTTTAAAGTCTTTATTAAATTTGTTACGATATTGCTTTGGGTTTCTGGCCGAGAGGCATGTGGGATCTCGGCTCCCTGACCAGGGATCGAACCCACACCTCCTTCATTTGAAGAAGAAGTCTTAACCACTGGACTGCCAGGGAAGTCCCTAAATAGGATTTTACTCGCTCTATTTTGGATCTTAAACTCCTTTCCTTTCTTTTTATTTTTCCCATTTTCACTAATCTAGGCAGATTCCTTTAAGGCTTCAACTCATATGCCTTCCCTCCGTATAAGATGCTGTCCAATAAAACTAGGGATCTAAGAAAAAAAGTCATCTACTTCAGGGCTTCGGTTGTTTTATCTCTAAAATAAGACTAAAAACCAATTTTTCTGAAAATAGGTAATTTTCCAGTTGTCCATCTATTCTGCCCATCTATACATTTCCATTTTATCTTTAACTCTTATCTGTAAATTCTAACATGCTAAAAATTAGGAAGAAGATAGAGCTTCACAGAAATACAGAGAAAGGAAATCATGCAAATAACATTTTATTTCCTGAGCTGACCTACATCTCCAGTTAGTGCTCGCTTCTCCACATTCCCAGAGACCTTTAAAACAGACTGCTGATAGCACCAGGGGACTCATTCAAAAAGAAGAACAAGCTGCGTTTCGTTACTTGAGTGTCCACACTGATTGTCTGAGGTTGTATAAGCAGGGTTTTTTTTTTTTTTTTTTTTTTTTATTTGCGCACGCAGGCCTCTCACTGTTGTGGCCTCTCCCGTTGCGGAGCACAGGCTCCAGACGCGCAGGCTCAGCGGCCATGGCTCACGGGCCCAGCCGCTCTGCGGCATGTAGGATCTTCCCGGACCGGGGCACGAACCCGCGTCCCCTGCATCGGCAGACGGACTCCCAGCCACTGCGCCACCAGGGAAGCCCAGGCAGGGGTTTTTTGCTGCTTCATCATCAGTCATTTTGTAGCTCTGCCTCAAATTCTTTCACTTTAAGAGAATAATATCAGTATCATAGCTCACAGGGATTTTGAGAAAATTAATGAGATTATAAACTGTTAAAAAAAATGTTGAACATCTCAGGAGAAAGAGAGACCACATTAAATCTGATATTCCAGCAAATGGCAGGTAAGAACCCCTAGATGCTTCTGATATCATATTTTGCCACATTCTTAACTGAAAAAGGAGGATTGTATTTTTTTGAGGGGGGGTTAAGAAGCCCTTCTAAATTCCTCTTACAAAAACTTTTTGGGTAGTTATTTCTCAGTCATAGAATAAAATCATTGGAAACAGTGACAGGAAGCTCTGTGCTCTTGCCATTTTTGTAAACAAAAGAATCTTACAAGAAATGACAACTGATGTGAAAAGTGTTTTAGGTCATTTAGTTTATCCACTAACAGCATGCAAGTCTGATACTATATTCTATTCTCAGGTCCTTTCCCCCAAATACTTGAAGTTTTTTAGGGATAAATATTTTCCAACTCATCCTGTAGATTCCTATCCTCCAACATAGTTTTCTACTCTGTTTTAAATAATACAAAAACATTTTCCCTCATTTAATCCTTTCAGTTGTCTTTCTGAAGGGTTTCTTCCTGAGGAGGGAAACATTCTGATATTTACTGAAGAATGTTTATTTACATATGAGTTTGGTTCCCAGTGTTCAGAGGACTCTAAATCTCAGTTTGGAAGTCAGTGCTGCTCTGTATCAGAGGCAGTAAAATAAATAAACCTTTTTAAAGACTTCAGATTTAGACTTTTCCACCTTCTTAATATCACTATGGTAGCTACAGTGAAACAAGGTGACTTTTATTTAACGTTCAATGAGAACTCTGTAGGGTTTAACTGGAGATAATAGTGTTGACCTTGATATCTGATAGGAATGAAGCAAACTTTCGTGCACTCCCAAACAATAAATGAGCCCATTTCTATTAGGTAAAGATACTTTCCCATAACACTAAGAGGTCTTTTCACAGACTATGTGATGATATCCACTTCACCACTTAATAACTTGTGCTGTATACTCTTTATTTCAGAGAGGGAGATTTCCACAGCTATCAAACAACTCTAAACTGTTTATGAAGCAAGTATTTATTTCTTTGCTGAACAAAACCTAAAATAAAAATGCAGTTTTCTAGAAATGTTTTCAGTATTTACGTAGAAGCCTACTTACACTTTTGGCATTTCTTTTCCACTCATTTTTTAAATCATGAGTTTGTAATCATAAAATGAATGTGTTTACTACCAGAATTTTTAAAATATAAAAATGCATGCAGAAAAAAAAAATCAACCAAAACGCAAAACCTGTATAAACGGGGGTGACCAGGTTCTCTGCTGAGATGCTTACATCCTTCTAATTCAAGACTTTCTTTTAGATATTTTTATTCATACTTTTCTTTTTTCTGGAGCACAGGGAGCCCTTTCAACCTAATAGAAGAAATTACTCTTCTTTCACATTTATTATCATTTTTTTCTCTTTTCTCTGGTCCATTTTTCATACACATTCAATTTACTGACTCCAATGTGGATTTTTTTTTTAATTTTTAATTTATTTTAATTTACTTATTTTTGGCTGCATTGGGTCTTTGTTGCTGCGCGCAGGCTTTCTCTAGTTGCAACGAGCGGGGGCTACTCTTCATTGCGGTGCATGGGCTTCTCATTGCAGTGGCTTCTTGTTTTCATATTTGGGGTATCCTTGAAATGTTCCCCTTTTTATCTAATAGAATCCATATCTTGTTGCACTTTAAAACATCAAACATTTTCTTGATGTTTTCTCATAGTGTTCTATGAGAAATTATTTTCCAAATTATCATCATCCTCTTACTGCAGATGTAGTAAGAGTGTGCTACACTCTTCCGTTTTCTGGAGTACTTTTCTCCATATGATTTATTTTTCCTCTTCATTCTTTTTTTTCATTCATTTGTGCTATGACCTGCTCCATCCAGAATATGTTTTAACCAATAAAACAGAATGCTGATTCTTTTGACTTCATTTTCTATCCAGTTGAGAGATGATCCCCCTTCAAGTGAGTCTGCTCATTCAGCCATGTCCCACATCTCTTGCTTTAGATGTTGGGAGTGAGCGCTCTCACCTTCCCATTTCTCCTCCTGTTATTTCTCCACCATCCTGTAAAACCTGTGTTCCTTTCAAGGCCCCTCCATCTCTCTCTACCACAGTCTACTTCTCTTCCTTGATGACTAACTACTGAACGCCTAGACCTCCACCTGATTTAGTAACGATGTGACACCTGGTTCTCTGATTTTCTTTTCAACCCAAAGCACCAGTTAATACACTGGGTGCTTTCAACCTTCATGTGGATCATCTCTTCTATTCTCTGCCTTTTAACCTCTTGGAGAGCCCATCTCCACATGTCTTTAGCAGTGCTCTCTCATGGCTACATTCTGGATCATGCCATAGCACAGAACTGCGGCAACTCTGAAGTGCTTAATTCCATATTTTATCCCTAGATTCCTAATCTTTTAGATCTCTGAATTGTGCATCTATACCTATTCCTTCATCACCTCAGAATCTATCAGAATCTACCTCCTTAAATTTCTCATCATTCAACTCCCTCTTCTGTTCATTTCGTTCTCTATGTAATATAAATTGAATAGACCATCATTCAACTGGCAATTTTTTTTTAAACATCTTTATTGGAGTATAATTGCTTTACAATGGTGTGTTAGCTTCTGCTTTATAACAAAGTCAATCTGCTATATATATACATATATCCCCATATCCCCTCCCTCTTGCATCTCCCTCCCACCCTCCCTATCCCACCCCTCTAGGTGGTCATAAAGCACCGAGCTGGTCTCCCTGTGCTATGCGGCTGCTTCCCACTAGCTATCTATTTTACGTTTGGTAGTGTATATATGTCCGTGCCACTCTCTCACTTCATCCCAGCTTACCCTTTTCCCTCCCTGTGTCCTCAAGTCCATTCTCTATGTCTGCATCTTTATTCCTGTCCTGCCCCTAGGTTCTTCATAACCTTTTCCTTTTTTTTAAATTCCATATATATGTGTTAGTATATGGTATTTGTTTCTCTCTTTCTGACTTACCTCACTCTGTATGACAGACTCTAGGTCCATCCACCTCACTACAAATAACTCAATTTCGTTTCTTTTTATGGTTGAGTAATATTCCATTGTATATATGTGCCACATCTTCTTTATCCGTTCATCTGTCGATGGACAATTAGGTTGCTTCCATGTCCTGGCTATTGTAAATAGAGCTGCAGTGAACATTGTGGTACGTGACTCTTTTTGAATGATGGTTTTCTCAGGGTATATCAACTGGCAAATTTTATATCTTAATTTTTTCCAACTGTCTCCTTGATGCCCACATCAGAAAAGGAAAGAACTGCTTGTCTCAAAAGTTTGAGACTAATGAGAACTACACATTAGCAGTCGTAAATATCCACAAGACCCTTACATTTTTCACAGTAAATATTTTTCATCTCTTCAGACTTCTGACACACTGCTTTGAGCTCATTCACAATAGATGAACAACCTCTTACTTCACAAAAAAAGAGGCAGCCATCAGATAGGGCCTTCCTCACCTTCCTGATATGCAAAGTAAAAATTAACCTGTACTGATGGATCTAAGAAGCTCAGCCCTTGAGTGCAAGGAATATGAAGAAAACCAAGATGAATCATAATCAGATTGCTAAAAACCAAGAAATCTCAAAAGCATACAAAATAAAAAGGCATGTTATGTACAGAAAAGCAAAATAATGATAGCATAGGTTGCTTTTTGGAAAAAAAATGCCTGAAACAATAGAGCACATCTCTAGAGGACTGAAAGAAAAAGTTTTCAACCTAGAATTTTAAACTCAGTGAAAGTATATTCCCAAAATAAAATTGTAATAACATATTTTCAGACATTTGAAAGCTGAAAGGATTTACCATCATCAGACTACACTGTTAAGAAATGTTTAAGGAAGTCCTTCAGGCACAAGTAAACTGATATCAGATAGAAATATGGATCTAGAGAAAAGAATGAAGTGTGCTGGAAATACAATCCCATGGAAATGATGGAAGAATTTTTTAAATGTGAAAGTATGAAAAAATTCGAAAGAGTTTTTTTTTGAAAATCGATAAATTTCTATAAGATAGAAGCCTATAGAATCATACAGTGGTACCTAGCTTTCCACTCAGTGTAGGTGGATAAAATGACTGACCCCCCAGAATTCCATTTCACTCTAGATTAGAGAGACCTGGCGTGGTGAGTGGCAGTGGACCAAGGTGGTTGGCAAAATGGTTAAAGGGTTATGAGCTCCTGCCACCAGATCCAGCATCTGTCCTTAACCTAAGTTACTTTTAGGGAATTCTCATTGTAGCCTCAGAGACTATACAGAAATGCAGATAGAAATTAAGTAATTCCTATTCTTCATGATACATCGTCATGCAAGGTCATTGTGAACTCTGAGCATTGACACTGCTTGAGCAGACCTTCCCTATGAAACACTCTCTCCATTTAAATATTACATGACACTAAACTCCCAGTTTTCTTCCCTCCTAATTTACTTAACTTCAAATCACATAGTAGCAATATCCTTTTTTAGCAATTAAAGACTGATTCTTTGGATATCTTCAACAAAATGAAATTGTTATAAAATGTGGGTGCACAAATGGACAAGATTTTTACCAAACTGAGTTTAACAAATCAGGAGTACATAGAGAATCAGTGACTTACTATTCTGTGAGGTGGTATTTGGTAAATGAGGTTTATGTGACTTTGATCAATTATTGGCCAACAGTTGTCAGTGAACACAGCTTTCCCTTTTCCGTCTACCCTGAAATGTTGGCTTTCCTTGGGATCCCATTCTAGGTTCCCTTCTTCACTCTAAAACAGAGTCCTGAACAGATGCCTTTGGGCTGAATCTATTTCCACAGTTTTGTCTAATTAGCACAGTGATTGAAGTTTTCTGTGTGCTACATTAATCTCATCTTTTTCACTCTCCTTCTGTGTACTGACAGGTGACAACTCATCCAGCCTATATAGCCTTGTCATTATTATTTACCCCTAAACTTTCTGTCCTCACATCTTATTGATGAGCATGTATTTAATCATTTTACCTCATAGATTTCTCTCCATCTGACCTCCTGTATTCACTACTAATTTCTTTAGTTCAGGTCACCATAATATATCAACCAGATTCCTGCCAGTGCTTCAGAATTTGTCTCCTTCCCTCTGATGTTTTCCCTAACCTGCATCCAGAGCATACTTTTCTAAAATGAAAATGTACACTCCTTGACTACAAGTCATAAAAGACTCCAAACTGTTTTAAAATAAAATAGAAACATTTAATTTTTATATGAAAGGTCTCTTGGGATCTCCCACCTATTGACCCGTGTTTGATTTATGATATTTTCTCACAGTCACAAAGGGGCTTTAAAAATGATTAGTCATGATAGGCTGCTAGTTTTTCCCCAGTTCCTTCTGCCCTTCTTCTTTTATAATAGAGTTTTAGCTGAGCACAGAGACATCCTGCTAGGACAACACATTCCAGCCTCCCTTGCAGCTAAGTGCAGCCATCTGACCATGAGATTACTAATGGCAGATGAGCGTGGAAATGATGTATAAAACTTCCACATCATTTCCTCAAAAGAAAATTGTTTGCCACAATCTTTATCTCTCTTTCTTCCCATGGACTAGAAGGAACTGAGTCAGTGGTAACGAGGCAAATGAAGACTATATTCTGGGAACAATAAGATGGAAGAAATTAGATCACTGAAAAGCTTTCTGGAATCAGAGCTGCTTTCTTGCCTTAAATTACCACCAAATTCTGGGCTAACACATATCAGATAAATACATTTTTATCTCTTTAAACAACTGTATTTTGGGGTCTTTTTTGTACAAGCTTAGCCTGCAATTTAATGAGTAGACTAGCTGAAGAGAAAAGGCTTATACATTTCCAGTATATAAAATATATTAAGAAGAAGTTACAAATGTAGTTGCAAAGGAAAAAATTGAATATTTCTATGTCTTGAGAGGAAGACTTAGGTCTTACGCACGTCTATACAAATTTCAGTTAGCTAAAAGACCAATGCACTTTCCCATTTCTAGGCCCATGTACGTGTTATTTCCTCTAATGGAACATGGTTGCAAACTTCTTTTCAAGTAAAAATGGTATGACTCTTTCAAGTTTTAACATAAAGTTTTTGCTAAATTCCATACCACATTCAAATTTGGGGACCACCACTATTGTTTCCCATGTGCACAGATCCCACTGTCTTGTAATGACGTGTTTAGTTGCCTTTCTCACTACTAGATTGTACACTCCATGATGATAGGGACAGTGTCTGTCATCTGTGATGTTCTAAATCCAAAGTCTCGTTCAATGTTTGGTACATCGTAGACTCTCAAAAAAAAAAAAAAAAGATGTGTTGAATCAGTTATATAGCTCAAGTAATCATACAAAATAAATCCATTATTGTAACCTCTGCCTATGTCAAGAATTGCATAAGATTCAATTGAACAAGAATATATCAACATCCCAGAAGCTATACTCATGGCCTCCCAATCATAACCACCATGCCCTGCAAAGATAACCACTCTCTTTAGTTCTAACACCATAGATTGGGTATGTTTTGTTTTGAACTTTAGTAAATGGAATATTCAGTATGAAAATATATCTTATTCAGTTTGGGCTGCCACAACCAAATGCCATAAATCAGATGGCTTGTAAACAACAGAAATTTATTTCTCATAGTTCTGGAGGCTGAAGTCCAATCACAGTGCCAGCTTGGTCAGGTTCTGATGAGAGCCCTCTTCTGGTTGCACACTGTGGATGTCTTCCATCTTCACATGGCAGAAAGAGAGTGAGCTAGCTCTCCGGGGTCTCTTTGATGAAGACACTAATCCCATTCATGAGGGCTCCACCCTCATGACCTAATAACCTCCCAAAGTCTCCACTCCCAAATATCATCACATTGAAGATTAGGATTTCAGTATATGAATTTTGGAGGAGCACAAAGATTAAGTCCATAGTAAATTATAAATTATATAAGGAAGGAAAGAAGGAAGGAGGCAAGGAAGAAAAGAAAAAAAAAATCAACTGATGATAAATAATGTTGTAAATCTGGATAATTTTAGTTAGAAGCTCACTTATATGGGAATAATTAACTTACTTAAAAAAATAAGAATATTGTCTATTCGTATATGATTTTTACTCTCTTCAAATTACCTACATTTAGTATTATTATTCACTTTTTAAAATATTTGACTTGTGGCTGATAGTAAGAAAAAACAAAACAAATGCCTAGTCTTTGAATGTCTTTTAATTATGGGCTTCAGTTAAGTTTAAAAGTCTTAAAAATTGTTGCTTGCCAATGTTCTCTCTTATAAAACTCTTTTAAGTGAATTTTCACAAAAGATCACTTTCCACTATTTTAGATCTAATACCTGATAGTCACAAACTTAATAAAAATTAACTATTGTAAGTTATATTCCACTTGTATGTAGTACTGTGCATTTTTTCTTCTTCTTTATATCAGGTTATTTATTAGCATAAGAAACTGACTACACAAAATGATTTCCTTGACTACAGTCTCCTAGGAATAGCTTTCACCCAGTCAGTTCTTTTACATTCAAGCTTAAGCCTAAATAATAAGGTCTTCACAGCCCTTTACTATTGATATATTTATATACCATTCCAGAATCCCATTAGGATTATAGTTGACATTATCTGAATGCTGTCATCTTCTTTTAAACTTAGAGATATCTATTTTCCTTGGAATAAGAAAACAAGCAGATATTTTAAAAATGGAGTGTGTTTCCAAATATCTCTCTTCTTCCTTTAACTGTGTCATTAACTCAGTAGGCAATATTCAGCTTTCGTATATTTATTACCCAAAATTGGAGTTTTACCTATTCTGAACTCTATATATCTCCATGCTCTTGGTATTTGACTTTAAAAGAGAATGAATAGATTTGAAAATACATTTTTTCTTACACTATTGATTGGAGAGATACATTTTACATTACTCCATTTCTTTCTACCTTTAAATGTATGTATATGTACACAGTCATGCATATATATAAATATATATACATACAAATAAAATATATATATAGCCATATAAATATAGATACAAATATAGATTTAGACAGCTATTTTCTTGTTTTCCTTAAGTCATTGGTAACAAGATTAGAAGTGCAAACCTGTATTATTAAAAATAACTATTTTGTGATAATTAACTTGTCCTCTGAACCTATTGATTTTGTATAACTTGGGACAATCTTCAGTTGTCTTATATCATGAGAGGAATAATGCTGAAACCTGAAAATTGATATATTAGTATTTATCAGTGAGAGAATTTGACCTCAATATTGGTAACCTTAATTTTAAAATAACACGAGCAAGAAACTAACGTCACCAAAAAGAATATATCTTGAGTGCTTTGTGACCACCTAGAGGGGTGGGATAGGGAGGGTAGGAGGGAGGGAGACGCAAGAGAGAGGAGATATGGGGATATATGTATATGTATAGCTGATTCATTTTGTTATAAAGCAGAAAGAAACACACCATTGTAAAGCAATTATACTCCAATAAAGATGTTAAAAAAATAGAATATATATTGAAAAACTGAACAGACTCTATTTTAAAAGGGTTAAGAAAAATTAACTCTCTATCACAGAAATGGGTGGTATATTGAGAGACCACTTAATAAATCCCACCCCACCCAACTTTTAATAAACTCCAGGGCTTCCCTGGTGGCGCAGTGGTTGAGAGTCTGCCTGCCGATGCAGGGGACACGGGTTCGTGCCCCGGTCCGGGAAGATCTCACATGCCGCGGAGCAGCTGGGCCCGTGAGCCATGGCCGCTGAGCCTGCGCGTCCGGAGCCTGTGCTCCGCAACGGGAGAGACCACAACAGTGAGAGGCCCGCGTACCGCAAAAAAAAAAAAATTAAAAAAAAAAAAATAAACTCCAACCCAGCCTACATCTGAAAATACATTAGGCATGGAACTCATTTCTTTAAAATCTTCTAGAGAAAATGTATGGACTTCCACTTACTCTATAGTGTGAGGAAATATAAATAGTCTAGTTCCCATTATCTGATTAAGAGCAATCAAATCATTCCCCAGCCTACTTCATTCAGACCAAATCACCCAAATTTCTTTCTTTTTTTATTAGTTGAATTTTAATCACCTTTTGGCACTCAACTGCAAAGCTATAAAATACAGCCTCTGAGAAAATTGGGGTGGAAAGGTAAGTTAATCCAAACTCTATGTGGATGAAATCCAAACCATAGCAAGCTTTTCTTGGTCCTTATTCATTGTAAAATCCAAGACATAGTAAGAAAGGTCACCACATTATATTTAAATTCAATATTACTATTTTACCATACTCAATTCTCATGCTAGTTTTCTTAACTGTGATTTATCACTATAGTTTTCTGCTCTTATAGCTCCTAGGTTCTTGTGTTATATCTGTGCATTGTGAGCTGTGCCCAGAATTGTATTTGTTTAGTGTCTTTTTCCTCCTAAATTTATAGCTCTATGTGTATTTAAATTTCCCATTTGGCCACTTGACATGTTCACCATGATCAATTAAGTCTGATCATGCCTTTAACTATGTTTGTATGGACTTATTTTGTCCATGGATAATTCTTCTATATTCTAATTATCTAACAACTCATTCATCTTTACAAAAATGACCAACATTAACCACATAGGCCAATGAATCAGAGGGAGGAGCCATCTCCCAGACCAAGTCAGAATAAACAACCCAACAAAACATAGTAAGAGCTGGTAATGTTGGGAATCAGTGTAAGAACAACTTCCTGGTTGTCAAATGCTACAAAGTCAGAGATCACTTGCTACCATCCTTGCAGGAATTTGCATTCTTTCATTATAGATTTCATTTTTAATTTAATGGACATTAAATTTATAATTTCAAAAATGGCTATTTTAAAGAGCATTTGACCTAGCTATTTCCTCCATCTGGGATATTCTTCCCTTAGATATCTTCTTGGTTAAAATCCCTCTCCTTAAGTCTTTGCTCAAACCTCACCTTTTCAATAAGAGAAAGGCCTACTGTAACCACCCTATTTACTACCACCTGCCCAGCAAACCACCCATAAGTACCTACTTGTCCTACTGACTGCCTTTATCCTGGTCAACTTTGTCTTATAGCTAAAGCACTTATCACCTTCTAGTATATATAATCATTTACCTGTTTATTCTGTTTACTTAGTGTATGTTCTCCCTCTCCCAACCCCTAAACTAAGAACTGCCAAGTGTTTGTCTATTACATTCATTGTTATATCCTAAATTCCTAGTAGAGTTCTGGGCCCATAGTATGTGCTCAATAAACATATGTTGAATAAAACAAAGCTTTATTAAAACATCAAATGTTTTCATGCTTAATATGAAAGGGTAGATAACAGGAGAAAAGAAAAGCATTCCTTCTATTCTACTGCGTTATTGGGAGTAGGAAGGAAAAGAAGATAGGAAACTGGAATGGGTTATAATAATAAAGGAAAAGACAGGAGAGGATGAGATTAAAGTGGATTTGCATTCTTTGTAAAATGACCTAATTATAGATGCCTTTCCCAACAGTGTCATCTCTCCAAACAATACAGGCGTGACCCTCCTAATTCCCTGCTCCATCTGTGACTTAGGACTTGACTTTTTTTTGCTAATCATCAATATTAGAAAGTCATAATAAATTGCAGTAATATGACTGCACTGTGATAACCTTATTAACGTGGATGTGGGTAAAGAAAATATTGCCAGCTGCTGGTTTCAATATTCCCTTTCATTAATGGCATTATGTACCAGATAATGTACAAGTCTTAAACTTCACAGAAGCACAGATTCTCAGAGTTTGAATAAATGTTAGAGACAGTCTAATCCTATTCCCTGTCTGATTCTTAAATCCCTTCAATTCACAATCTCTGAAAGCAGCCTATTCTATTTTCAGATATTTTGACTCTTCCCCTTGTTGAAACAATCCATCAGCCATACTGGTGGCTTCATACAGGGGCACCAGTTCTGCCCTTGAGGCATTGTAGATAAAGTCTCTTCTGTTCTTCCAAAGAACAGCTCTTCTCTTATTTGAAGACAGCTCCCATTTTGGTTTTAAATCTCCTCTTTTGCAGTGTAGTTTCTTTAGAATGTTTTCTATAATTAAAAGCTTTCTCAACTTTCTAAAAGTCCTTTTCTACACGCTTAAATTTGGCAAGTATTGTTGATCAGCACACAATTGACCGAGACTGCCACTCTTATTCTACATAGTTTACTTCTTTAAATATATACAATTGCTTTGGCATCAATGGCAATTACAACATTTAGCCATCCAAGTTATTCAGTAAAACACTTTAGAAGTTATAACCATGAAAGAAATCCAAATTCCAATCATATATCATGTTAAGGTCCATAAGAACCCTGTGGCCCTAAAGAGACATAATGTATAAAAAAGAAAAAATTCAGGTTTACGTCAGATAATAATTGATCAGAATTAGATAGAACAGAATAAAGAACCCAGAGAACAGACTCCCATAAATATAGTCAACTGATTTTTGGCAAAGAGCAAAGGCAACACAATGAAGCAAAGTCTCTTCAACAAATGGTTCTGGAACAACAGGTTATCCACATGCAAAAAATGAATCTAGGCACAGACCTTACATCCTTCACAAAAACCAACTCAAAATATACCATGTCCCTAAATGTAAAACACAGAACCAAAAACTCTTAGAAGATAGCATAGGTGAAAACCTGCATGACCTTGGGCCTCTTTAGATAAAACACCAAAGACATACATAATCCATTAAAGAAAGAATTGATAAACTGGACTTCATTAAAATTAGAATTTTCTGATTTGTGAGAGACAACATCAAAAGAGTTAGAAGGCAAGACACAGACTGGGAGAAAATACTTGTAAAAGACACATCTGACAAAGTGCTATTATCCAAAATGAGCAAAGAACTCTTTAAATACCATGGTAAGGGAAAAAAAAAACCTGATTAAAATATGGGCCAAAGACCTTAACAGATACCTCACCAGATAAGATATAAAGATGGCAAATAAGCGTACGAAAAAATGCTCCACATCATATGTCATCAGGGAAATGCAAACTAAAACAATGAGATACGGTTACACATCTATTAGAATGGCCAAAATCTGGAAACCTGACAACACCAAATGCTGACAAGGATGTGGAACAGTTGGTAGGAATACAAAATGGTACAGCCACTTTGGAAGACATTTTGGCAGTTTCTTACAAAATTAAAACATACTCTTACCATTCAATACAGCCATGCACACCTTGATATTTACCCAAAGGAGTCGAAAACTTATGTCCACACAAAAACCTGCCTGCAGATGTTTGTAGCACCTTTATACATAATTGCCAAAAACTTGAAAGTCACCAAGATGTCCCTCAGTAGGTAAATGGTTAAACTGTGGTTTATCCACACAATGGAATATTATTCAGCACTAAAATAATGAGTTTTCAAGCCACAAAAAGTCATGCCTATTACTAAGGGAAAGAATATGATCTGATAAGGCTACATACTACTGTATGATTCCAACTATATAACATTTTGGAAAAAGGAAAACCATGAAAATGATACAAAGATCAGTGGCTGCATGGATAGAAGGCAAAGATGAGAAGGCAGAGCAGAGAGGAATTTAGGGCAGTGTACACACTCTGTAGGATATTTTAAATATTGATATGCATCATTATACATTTGTTCAAATCCTTGGCATGTACAACCCCAAGAGTGAACTCTAAAGTAAACTGTGGACTTTGAGCGAGCATGATGTGTTAGTGTAGATTCATCTTTGGTTTAAAACAAAGGTACCGGGTCTTCCCTGGTGGCGTAGTGGTTGGGAGTCCGCCTGCCGATGCAGGGGACACGGGTTCGTGCCCTGGTCTGGGAAGATCCCACGTGCCGCGGAGCGGCTGGGCCCGTGAGCCATGGCCGCTGAGCCTGCGCGTCCGGAGCCTGTGCTCCGCAACGGGAGAGGCCAGCAGTGGGAGGCCCGCGTACTGCAAAAACAAAAAAGTACCATTTTGGTGAGTGAGGTTGATAATGGGGGATGCTCTGCGTGTGCGGGGGCAGGGGTGTATGGGAAATCTCCACACTTCCTCTCAATTTTCTTATAAACATAAAAGTGCTCTAAAAAAGTAAAGTCTTAAAAAACGGAAGTAAACTTCTGAATGACCGTTTCTATGGACAATTGTAGCCTTGAAGATATTAAGGTAAATCACGTTATGGTTGTTAAGTTCTTATTGAGTGTCCACTGTACCAGGAAATGGGCACATTATACCATTTATGTGTGTATTCCAAACAGTTGTACACCCTGTCTAGCCAGTTTAGCTGTTCTTCACAAATATACTGAAAAAATTATTTCTTCCTCATGTTTTAGTCATTCACAATGAATGTTTTGCACCCAAATGTAAATGGATACTTATTACATATTCTCCTTTAAGATGAATCTAATTTAACTCTCTACCACAAACACATGCATACCCAACGAAGTGCAATCAGATTTATGGGTTAGTTTTATCATATCGTTCAGTGAACAGTTAATCCCTGTACTATGCACATTATTCCAGAGACTAGAATAAAAGGGACTCTTCCCTCATCCTTTTTATGGAGGCTAGGGTTGCCTATATGACATAGTTCTGGGCAAGTGGGAAATTTCAGCTGAGCACATTGCCAGTCTTGAACATAATCAAGATTCTGTAGGTTAAAAAGGTTGAATGGAAACTGAGTAGAAATTATCAGTGTCTGCCCAAAAAATTTAGTGAGGGAGAAAAGGTAAGACATCAAAAGTTCAGTTTGAAACATGTGAACTGTGGGCTATCCAAAGAGACATGTCAAGTGACAGCTGGATATTTGAGTTTAAAGTTCAAGAAGAAGATTCCTGTGAATCTTTAGCATATACATATAGGTAAAGCCTTAAGAATGGATGAAATCATCTAAGGAATAAGTGGAGATAAAGCCTATGGAGAAGGTTTCTCCTGTGGAGAAATGGGACCCTGGAGCAAGCTAGCATTTAGAGGAAAGAAAAAGGAAGAGGTTCTAGCAATGAGACTAAGAATTAGCATCAGGTGAGCTGGGAGGAGACAGAAGCAGGCAGTGTCCCTCGTAACAAAGTGAAGAATGTGCTCCAGGAAGGAGGGGTAATCAAATGTCAATGGGAGGTCAAGTTAGTGAGGACTCATAACTGAACCTTCAGTCTGGCAACATGAAGTCCATTGGTGAACTTCAAACAATAGATGGGCAAAGAAAAGCTTAAACTGAGTGGGTTCAAGTTAAAAATAAAAAAGATATTGAGGATGTGGAGACATAATATAGACAATTTCTGCAAGAGATTTTGCTAGAAAGAGGAGAAGAAAAATGAAGTGGTAGCTGGAGTAGGGGATATAATGAAAAGGAGGAGTGTTTTCCTAAGATTGAAAACATTTCATCAGGTTTATATGTTGGTGGAAATGATCCATTAATTAGGGAGGAAAAAGCTGATGATACTGGAGGAAAAAAAGAGAATTGTAGGAGCAAAGACCTTAAGTAGAAAGCAGGGCAAGGGATCCAGTGTTCAAGTGGAGTTTGGCCATAATGATGACCCACTGTGATGGGTGAGGAAACAGAATATTTGGATTTAACTGCTATTAGTTTGGGCATCTGTGGTAGAAGGAATACGAGGTTTTCTTCTGATTGTTTCTAAAGAGAAGTGGATGGAAGCTGGAGAGAGAAGAATGTGCAAAATAGTGGATTCATCAAAATAAAAGACTGAGTTAACCAAGGCAGTACAGTTACATGTGCCAAGGCAGTACTGAGTACCTTCCTGAGATTTGTAGCCATACATTTAAAGTAAGCACAGTCCCCGTGGTTGTGTTTTCTCCAAACACATTCTGTACATGCAGAGCAGATAATTATGCATTAAACCGAGGTTGGGGTTTTTATCAGGCCAGTATGATGGAAGGAAAGAGAAGTTCAAAATTACTTTTAAATGATGCAGACCCCAATATTTTAACATTGAAACATGCCCTTGATCATTTAAAGCTATTTAGCAAACAGACTGTATCATTTAATCCACTTTATTTCTATTCATATGTGACTAGGTATAAGTGTGTGTGTGTGTGTGTGTATGTGCGTGTGTGTGTAGATAGAGAGGGAGAGACAGAGAGATAGAGTCAGAGACAGGCAGAGAAAGTAAAAGAACATACACCAAATTATTAATAATTACTTTTTAAATCTCTTTATTTATTTATTTATTTTAGGATGCTTCTTTGCAACTGATCCAAATAGTTTCCTACATGATGCCCAAGGGTATCTGGGGAAATATCCTCTGTTCTGATTCCACAGCACCATGCTGAGAAATGGACTCAGATCAGGCTAAATGAGCCTGCATTACCACTTTGATTGCTCCTAATACATTATGTACTGCATTCTGCAATCACATGTTGCATTCATAAATCACAAAATTTATCAGGTACTCAAGGCCCAGGTAAAGTGTTGCTCAGTACCTTGTCATACAAGGCCTTGTGCAGAAATACTCCCAACTTCATGAATTTAAAATTTATGTGTATAAGACTGAACCTGTAAGTAGAAAGTAATGATTCCAGGAGATTTCATATGACTCTTAGACACTCAGTTGAAGCTGCTTCCATAAATCTGGGTTCCCAAATGAGATCTTTTTTGAGATGGTGAACTTGCACTTCTTTCAGTCCTGCAAAATTATGTTGATTTCTCAGCTATATATCTTGACTATAATATAGTATAATTCTGTATACTTTAGATAAGAAAGCATGGTCAAATTATTACATTGCCTATATATAATTTTTCAATTGACCAGTAATTATTTGATATCCATCAATACAGAGTTCATGTCTAAATAGTTTTAAATGTAAAATTTCTATTTCTCCCCTACACATACACACCAAACTCATAGCCTCACCACCCATGTCCTTATGTGATCCTTACTTTTATAATCAGATAAGAAATTAAGCCATTTGAAAAATAAAAACATAAAAATATTGTTTTAAATTCATTCAGAGTGGTAGGATTTCTGAGTTTTCTGTGGTTATCCAAATTCTACCAGTTATTTGAGGTCCAGATGAAGGTCAATCTCACCCATAAGCACCTTCCTGACTGATTCTATCTTCATGATCTTTGGGTCTTTCACCTACTACAGCATCATCACAACAGCTATCACCATCATGTGATCAAAATCAACATGTAAAATGGCACTCTAAAGCTCCTTCCTACTCACTGGTGGTAAATAGCAATAACAATAATAATGATTTTAAACTAATAATTTATAGGATCTACACTGACACAGTTGCTATTTTTTCCATCTTTCTCTACTTGGTATTGATACTTAAGCTCCTATATGAGACAGACTCATTTTATATTCATTTTTAATGGATTGTCATTTTTTGACAAAGTATTATTTCATTATGCCAAACTTGACATGGTTACTCTGTCTAATATAACTCATACAATAATCAGATTTTAGAAATTGAAGACTAATTTACCCATATGTGTTATACAAACAGAACCATATATATGTACATAAAAGTAATTTTAAAAAGCTATTTTATTTAATAGCTTATATGCATACATACACATAATTGTATGTATCAGGAAAACTGCATGGTTGCATAAAATAGACATTCTAGAGTCATTTTGACTAAAGGTGTAATTATTTTCATCTTGTTTCTTGACACTTAGTTAAACTGGAAACTTAGCAGTAAATTCATGAAACTGGTGGTCTGTATTTAGCTTCCTGTGAATAATATAAGTCTAGGATGTAGTTCGTTCATCTTTATTTTCTGTGCAGTGCCTTTATATGTTCATATGCACTTGGTTAACTTTAAATGACATTGCTCAGGCAATTAAGGCAACTGTATCACCCTAGTATTATTAAAATGAATTTCCTCATGCCAGATAAAGGGGTTACCCAACTCCTTGTTAACACTCATTACAAGTTTGCATAATTTTTGCTGGGTTCACAAAGGTCCTGACAGGATGGATAATTGGATCCTACCAAACAGTTAAACACAATGGCAATTTCTTAAATTGCGGAATTTAGAATTGGAATGATTTAAAGAGGTCATGCGGTTTAACCTTCCACACAATGATAAATCACTTCTTCAACATCCAAACATTTAGACATGGCTTTTTTTTAGCTTGAACTTATTTTTTTTATTAATAAACTGTATTTAATTCTTCAGTCTTCTCACTGCATACATAAAGCTGAAAAAAAAATTAACTGGAGGCATATAAAAAATAGCTTCTTTAATTCAGTGGTAATACAATACAGATGATTTCTTCAAAGATGCATTTATCTGGGCTTCCCTGGTGGCGCAGTGGTTGAGAGTCCACCTGCCGATGCAGGGGACACGGGTTCGTGCCCCGGTCCGGGAGGATCCCACGTGCCGCGGAGCGGCTGGGCCCGTGAGCCATGGCCGCTGGGCCTGTGCGTCTGGAGCCTGTGCTCCGCAATGGGAGAGGCCACAACGGTGAGAGACCCTCGTACCGCAAGAAAGATGCATTTATCTGTTAAAGATAAAATCATGCTTAAAATGCCTGGTTTCTTTAGTATTTTCTTAATGTAGGCAAAAATAGTTATTTTTTAAAAATCAAAAGAACTGTGGTTGAGTTCCTTCATTACTTCAAATGATGATGGTTTTTGGTTTTGTTTTATGACAGTCCAAAGACATAGAGAAAATATTTTCTCAACTGTTCACTGTTTGACAAACTACTCAGTGTGTGCAGCAAGATGGCCAAGCCCCTATATGAAGAGTGCCTAATGATAAAGTATTGAAATAGTGATAGTAATGGCTGGGAAACAACTATTAAATCAACTCACCTTACACATTAAAATCTATTAAGCTATTTATTGCTCTTAGTATCAGAGGCTTCCTCCAATAACTTAAGAGAAAATTTTTCTTAAAATATGTTTAATGTAAGAAGAAGGATTTTCGGGGTGTGTGTGTTTGATGTGCTTTGTTTCTAGAATTCATCCTTCATCCTTGTCCCATTCACAGATTAAATTTTCTGGCAAATGTCAACTGGAAAAGACACTTATTGCTATCCCAGGTCAATGTTATCTGATCATTTCTCAGACACCAACAAGTATTTTTGTAAGTATTATTTGTCCAGTTGTGTTTTCCAGAAACCAGGAGCTTAATTATTTCTTTCTTGATAAATCTAGACAAATCTACAAAAAGAGTTCTCAACCTGAAACTATGAACAATATTTCAACTTCATTTTAAGCATCATAAAATTCTTTTTCTAAGAATTATAAAGTTAATTTTTAAAACTAAATTATATTCACACAGCTAACATCATACTCAATGGTAAAAGACCCTATGATAAGGAACAAGACAAGGGTGCCACTTCTGCCACTAATATTCAGTGTGGTATTGGAAATTCTAGCTAGAGAAATTAGGCATGAAAAACAAAACCACAGCTAGATTGGAAAGGAAGAAGTAAAATCATCCTGTTTGCAGATAACCTGCTCTCCTATGTAGAAAATCCTGATTCCACAAAAATACTATTAAAGCTAATAAATTTAGCAATCTTGCAGAATATAAAATCAATACAAAAAGATGTATTTCTCATCATCAAAAAATCTACAAACAATAAATGCTGGAGAGGGTGTGGAGAAAAGGGAACCCTCTTGCACTGTTGGTGGGAATGTAAACTGATACAGCCACTATGGAGAACAGTATGGAGGTTCCTTAAAAAACTAAAAATCGAACTACCATATGACCCAGCAATCCCACTACTGGGCATATACCCTGAGAAAACCATAATTCAGAAAGAGACATGTACCACAATGTTCATTGCAACACTATTTACATTACCCAGGACATGGAAGCAACCTAAGTGTCCATCGACAGATGAATGGGTAAAGAAGATGTGGCACATATATACAATGGAATCTTAGTCAGCCATAAAAAGAAATGAAATTGAGTTATTTGTAGTGAGTTGGATGGACCTAGTATCTGTCATACAGAGTGAAGTAAATCAGAAAGAGAAAAACAAATACCATATGCTAACACATATATATGGAATCTAAAAAAAAAAAAAAGTTTTGAAGAACCTAGGGGCAGGACAGAAATAAAGATGCAGACATAGAGAATGGACTTGAGGACACAGGGAGGGGGAAGGGTAAGCTGGGATGAAGTGAGAGAGTGGCATGGACATATATACACTACCAAACGTAAAACAGATAGCTAGTGGGAAGCAGCCACATAGCACAGGGAGACCAGCTCAGTTCTTTGTGACCACCTAGAGGGGTGGGATAGGGAGGGTGGGAAGGAGACGCAAGAGGGAGGGGATATGGGGATATATGTATAACTGATTCACTGTGTTGTATAGCAGAAACTAACACAGCAATGTAAAGCAATTATACTCCAATAAAGGTGTTAAAAAAAAAGATACATTTCTGTTTTTTTAATACAGCAGGTTCTTATTAGTCATCAATTTTATACACATCAGTGTATACATGTCAATCCCAATCACCCAATTCATCCCACCACCATCCCCACACCCCCAGACAAAAAGATACATTTCTATACATGAACAATCCAAAAGGGAAATTAAGAAAACAACTCCCCATACAATTGTATCCAAAAGAATAAAATATTTAGAATAAATTTTACCAAGGAGGCATGAACTTGTTATACTGAAAAATATAAAACATTGCTGAAATAAAATAAAGAATACATAAATAAGTGGAAAGACAGCCTGTGTTTCTGTAAGGGAAGACCTAATATTGTTAAGATGACAGTATTACCCAAATCACTCTACAGATTCTATGCAATTCCTGTCAAAATCCCAATGGCGTTTTTTGCAGAAATAGAAAAACCCATCCTAATTTTCATATGGAATATCAAAGGGCTCTGAATAGTCAAACAATCTTAAAAAAGAACAAAACTGGAAAACTCACATTTCCTGATTTCAAAACTTACTACAAAGCTATAAAAGATTATGAAAGTAATCAAAAACAGTGTGGTACTAGGATAAGGACAAATAGACAAATGGAATAAAATAGAGGCCCAGAAATAAACCTCAGGTATATGGCCAATGGATTTTCAACAAGGATATCAAGGCCATTCAATGGGGAAAGGGTAATATTTTCAACAAATGGATTTCCTTTTTTTTAAAGGCTGAGTAATATTCTATTATATATACATTATAAATTCCATTCCATAATATTAAATTATATATATGTATATGTATAGATCACATTTTCTTTATCCATTCATCTGCTGACAGACCCTTAGGTTGTCTTGGTTACTATGAATAATGCTTCAGTGAATATGGGAGTACAGATATCTCTTTGAGATCCTTATTCTGTTTCCTCTGGATATGATTGTTGGATCATATGGTAGTTCTACTTTTAATTTTTGGAGGAACCTCCATACTGTTTACCGTAACGGCTGTACAAGTTACATTTCTACCAACAGTGAAAAAATACTCACATACTCATTTTCTCCACATACTTACCAACATTTTACTTCTGACTTTTTGATAACTATCTCAACAAGAATAAGATAATATCTTATTGTGATTTTGATTTGCATTTCCCTGATGATTAGTGACGTTGAACATCTTTTCATATACCTATTGGCCATTTATATGTCTCCTTTACAAACATATAGACATATAGTTTGCAAATATTTTTATCAGACATACAGTTTGCATATAGTTTTTATCAGACATATAGTTTGCATATAGTTTTTATCAGACATACAGTTTTATCAGACATACAGTTTTTATCAGACATATAGTTTGCATATAGTTTTTATCAGACATATAGTTATCAGACATATAGTTTATCAGACATATAGTTTATCAAACATAGTTTATCAGACATATAGTTTTATCAGACATATAGTTTGCATATAGTTTTTATCATACATATAGTTTACAAATATTTTCTCCCAAGAAATGCTTACCTTTAGTTAAATTTACTATGATTTAAGCCTGAGATCTAACTATTTGTGAGTGTAGACCTTCATATATGATTTGTCATAAATCTTGTTCAAATACTATATTTGTATATAGGATGACTGTATAATTTACTATTCAAGCCCTAGATACTTTATATGAATGAGAGAGAGGACTATTAATAATTATGCTAAGACAACTGGCAAAAACCAGACCTGTCCTGGGCAAACCAAAATGTCTAGTCACCTAGTCATATGTCACATCTGGGACAGGTCTTTTGTCTTAGAAGAGCAGTGTCTCTTTGAGTTAAATTATCGAGATTTGTAGTATGACTTGTCTTCCTAGAAAAAATAGTGAGGACAAATGAAAATTTCAGTGCAGAAATTTGCATGCTTCTATCACATATAGTATTACTTAAATGCAAATATTATACTGACTGGCAAAAAAGATGCATATGCTCTTGCAGCACTTCACTAAGAAAATATTTATGGGGGGGTTCTAAGGGCACAATTTGCAATTAAAATCACAAATACATTATTGCTTACTAGAAAGGCTTGCAAATGAGTGGAAATTTACTGTATGTTATTAATGCTTTAGTGTGTAAGAGCAAATCTTGCAAACTAAGCAAGATAGAGGCTATCCAAATGAACTATGAGAGCTTTTTTGGTAGAGCACATTTTTGAGGACAGTGTTGGTTTTTTTTAGTAACTGTTGCAATGAAGCACCACTTTTTAATATTGTACCTTAACAGAGCCATTTGCTAGGTAATTATTCCCCCAAAAAGAATTTTTAAAAATACATATTACATGTACTTAATCACCCCATAAGTACTTTGGGAGTGGAAGTTTATGGAAACGTATAAACCAGCAGAGAGTAAAAAATAATTTACAAATACAGTGTCCAATTAATACTCCGCAGCTGTGGAATTGGAAATCTGGAGCGGGGCAGAAGCTGACATTAAAGAAAGATGTTTCTTATTCCACTCCTGGATATATATCTGAAAAAAACAAAAACACTAATTTGAAAAGATATGTGCACCCCAACATTCATAGCAGCATTATTTACAATTGCCAAGATATGGAACGAACCTAAGTGTCCATCAACAGATGAATGGATAAGGAAGGTGTGGTATACATATACAATGGTATACCACTCAACCATAAAAAAGAACAAAATCTTGCCATCTGCAGCAACATGGATGGACTTGGAGGGCATTATGCTAAGTGAAATAAGTCAGACAGACAAAGACATATACTGTGGTATCATTTATTTGTGGAATCTAAAAAATACAACAAACTAGTGAGTATAACAAAAAAGAAGCAAACTTCTACAGATATAGAGAACAAACTAGTGGTTACCAGTGGGGAGAGGGAAGCGGGGAGGGAAAATATTGAGGTACAGGAGTAAGAGGTACAAACTATTGGGTATAAGATAGGCTATGAGGTTGTATTTTACAACGTGGGGAATATAGCCAATATTTTGTAATAACTGTAAATGGAGTGTAATCTTGAAAAATTGTATAAAAATAAAATAATAAAATAAAATTTCAGTAGAAATAATGTCAATTTAAAAAAAGAGAGAGATGTTTCTTCACTACCTCTGAGGACGTTCCTCCCATGTACAAAGAAAGCTATGAGTGTAGCTCCTGGCCTCTCCCCGCCTCTTCACATACTCAGTCCTGGGAACAGTACTCAGCTTAGTCTTGTCATGAGATTCTCCACAAGTGGAAAGAACATTAAAATCATCTGGTTTATCTTTAATTTTAATTTAGGGTAGCTAATATCCAAAGACTTGTTCTTTGTTTCAGTTATCCCATCTAAGTTAGAGGTAATCCTAGAGAAAATCTCAGGTTGTGTTTTTGTCACATCGTGCTTCTACATGTGTTGGTTTTCTGTCCTTGAATTTCTCTTGTCACTTAATAAGCTTCAGTTTGCATATCACAATAGAAAGGAAGTTGAAAAACACCATAAGATAATTTGGGTATGTGGGGAGGCATAGTTATCATAAATCAAGCTTTAATAACTGACAACATATCCAAGCCTAAGCTTAAGTAGAGTACTATGTCATTTAACTAAGTGCTGTCGCGTTTTAGAATTTTTTTGTGTTCTCTAAGAAATGATACAACACCATAATTTTACCCCTAAGCCTGTCAATGCATCCAAATTCTGATTTGAAGACTTTAAATTAACAAATGAGTTGAACTGTCAGTAGGCTTGAAATAGTGTTTTTTTATTTAATTGCATTACAGTGTGCCTTAGCAAAGTAAATATGTATGTATAACATACATATTTATGTATATGTATATGTATGACATTAGCAAAGTAAATTCTTCTCAGACTAATGTCTGAGATTTATTCTTTTCATGTACTTTCACATATATTATTTGCCTCACTTTAGAAGATGTTAGATATCCCTTCTTATTATTGAAGTAAGTTTATATTCAACCCAGTTTGTATAACCATATCTACATAAAGTTATGTATTAACCTACCCAAAACTTTTGAAAATTCTTTTTCCTTCTATAACTGTATGCCTTATGAAATCATGATGTGGAAATAAATTAATGCCTAACATAATGTGAAATTAAATATAATTTTCATTGAGCCTAAGAAGAGAAAAAAAAACTTTCCTCTTCATATCACTCACATGATACAACTGAGCACATGACAAATATAAAATTGTCTAATTGTCAGATTATCAAATGTTTCCTGATTTCTCTTTTACTTCCTAATAAGAAGAAAATGGTTGTCTTTCATGGGTAGCATTTCAAAGACAGTCAAGTAACCTCCAACTCCTTGTGCTCTGGAACTCTAAAATACTATTTCAGTGGTGCGCTTGACAGGTAGCACTGCCTCAGTTTTTGTTTCATGTGTTTATTCATTCAACAACTACTTATTGGATGGTTAATATGTAAAAAGAAGCATTAAGATAACTACCCTTGCCCTTGATAAATTTACCATTGATCTAGCCAGAGGAAAAAACTGGTTACTCTTTTAGCGCCAAAAAGCAACAAACTAGTTCTTTCTGCTTCCTGTAAGGATAGCATAATTCATATTAATGGAATAAATAAAGGCTTGTATGTCTTCCTTCCACTTAGATGGACATAGATGTGATATCTGAAATATCAGAGACTTAGTGCTGCTAAACAGTAAAGTCTGAAACAATTGACTTTTTTGTATTTTTTAAGTAAAGCATGTTAATTAATTTTTGGCAATGTGAAGTTAAACCCTTAGACAAGTAGATGATAGAGGCAAAAATTACTTTGTATTACGGTAAAATGAAAAGGCAGGAGCTTCACTTCAAGCACGGCAGATGAGATGGTTCAGACCAACCTCCTTTTTCAGAGAAACTATGCAATATGTTTTGAACAAATCAGGCAGGAGAAAAGAACCCAGAGAAGTTAACCCAGCATTTGGAGCTGCTTTTCCTCCAGATGTTTCTACTGAAACTGAAGCAGATACTAAGAGACTGGAAGTTGACCATAGGTTTCAAAAGACTCATGGAACTAGAAGAAGAAAAAGTACATTTTAGAGCCATCAAAAAGATGGTTGATAAACCCAACAAGTTAAACATTTAATAAAGGCTGACCTGAAAATTCAATAAGCAAAACTAAAAGCTAGTTTTGAATCTCAAGTGTTGATTGATTAAGATTATCTATGCTACAACTCTCCCTTAAGTAACAGCCAACCAGAAGCCAACACCATTGCTCTCTGGAGAAAGAAAACATCATCCAGAGCCTCAAATTACTTCTAATTTTTTTCCTATACCATGGTGAGCACTCAATAAAAATACCAGCATATGAGAAGATAAGACCATGTTAGTTAAAACCAAAGAAAACAACATGACATATAATCACATCCACAAAGAAATCAGAAATCACACCTACAAAGAATCCAGAAAAAGGAGATATCACACAGAATTTTAAAACAATTTTTCTTAATATGCCCAAGGAATTAAAATATATCATTAAGAATTTTCACAGAGTACTGTAAGCTACAAAGCTATAAATAGGAACCAAGTGTAAACTCAAAACTGAAAAATGTGAAAACTGAGATTAAAAACTCACGGATAGGTTTAGTATATTAGACAACTGAAGAGAACTTTGGTTAACTGGGAGATTTCTAAGATTAGCATATTCATAGTGAAACACAGAGAACAGAATGTTTACAAAATATAGGAAGTGTTTGAGTCATATGTGGGTATGGTGAAAATGTCTTACATGTGTGCAACTAGAGTCCCAGATTGAGAAGAAAGGTACAAGATCAGAAATATTTGAAAAGAATGCCCGAGAATGTATTAATTCTGACAAGTCATTAAACTATAGTTTCGAGAGGTATCTACATATCCCTATTAGAAAACACACATATAAACACACACACACACACTCTCTTAAGTATTGAATTATTTTCCTAGAACTTTGATAAAAAATTACCACAAACTTAGTAGCTTCAGCCAACATAAATTTATTATCTCCCTGTTACTGAGGCCAGAAGTCTGAAATCAAGGTGTCAGTAGGGCTACGCTCCCCCAGAAGACCCTATAGAAAATCTCCTTTGCTATTTCCTAGCTTCTGATTTCTCCCAGCAATTCTTGACATTCCTTGGCTCATGGCTTCATCATTAAAATCTCTGTCTATTTTTTCACATGGCCTTCTCTCTGCCTCTGTGTGTCCTTTTCTGTCGATTATAAGGACATTCCCATTGGATCTAGGGCCTGTCCTAATCCAATATGATCTCATCTTTATCCTTATCCTAATTACATTTGCAAAGACCTATTTCCAAATAAGATCATATACTGACATTCTGGGTAGATATGAATTTTCGGGGAGACACTATTTAATCTGCTACAGATATATATAATAATAAAATTGCTGAAAAAAATGACAAAGAGAAATACTTGGAAGTTTGCATAGAAATAAACCGTTAGCTGATGCTTCAAAACAAGTAAGTCAGAAGCCAATGGAATTATATTTTAATAGTGATGAACTAAAACAATTGCCAATCTAAAATTCTATACTGAGCAAAATATCATTTTAAAAGGAAGTTGAAACAAAGACACTTTAAACAAATAAAAGGTGATGGAACTTTTAACAAATATACTTGTATTAATGAGTCTGTAGTAAGTGTTCTCAGATAGAAGAAAATTTATCCTAGATGAAAACTCAAAGATACAGGGTCAGACAAATAGCAAAAGAAAGAAGGATTTTGTGTTTAAATTTAAGTGAATAATAATTATGTAAAGTAATTATAATAGTTTATTATAAGATTTAAAAATATACACACATACACATGCATACACACATATACACATAGAAAAAAAGGATGAAAACAGCATCCACAAGTGGCTGAAGTCTCCAAATTTCAAAGTAGATGTTAAGGCAAAAGTCACCACTAGATATAAAAAGAGATGTTTTATAATAAAAAAATAATCTATTCACTTGGAAAATAAAATAATTATAAATTTCCATATACATGAATAACAATGTGATTTCAAACATGTAAAGCAAACATTGACATACTTAGAAATTAAAGAGTCAAATTAACAATCACAGTGAGCATTTTATACACCCATGTCAGCAACTGTTAGAACAAGCAGGAAAAAAATAGGAAACTTGAACAACACAATTAACAGAATGAATCTTGTTGACATATAGTGCGCTGCTCCAACAATTGCAGAATGAATATACTTTTTTCAAGTTCACAAGGAACAATCACAAAAACTAATTATCATCTGGTTCATAAAGTTGGATTCAAAGGGAATTTCAAAAGGAAAACGTGAAAGAGTATATTGTTTGCCACACTGCAATTAAGCTAGAAATCAATACAAAAAGATAATATTAAATCTCCAAACATTTGGAAATTAGTCACTTATAAATAACACATCAAGGGAGAAATTTAATGAAAATGAGAAAGTAAATAAGAATGAAAACATGTCACAGCATAAATTGTTGGTTGCATACACAGATGGCTATAATCTGTTCTTTAAACATTATGTTGGTAATATGGTTGTGTCCCATAGTCAAAATTCAGAAAGCTGTATAGATGCAATTTATATACTTTTTCTATGTATATGCTATTTTAATAAAAAGTTATTTAAAAGGAAAATCATGGGTAAAAGATATTGAAACATGTAAAACTCTCAAACGAGTAATGTTCAGAATATATAAAGAACTTCTACAAAACGATAAGAAAAAACAGGCACACTGATAGAGGAATGGACAAGAGATAAGAACAGGTGCTTCACAGAAGAGGTTATCCAAGTGGCCAAAAAGTACATGAAAAGATACTCAGCCTCATTAATCATCAGGGATATACAAATTAAAACCACAAAGTGATACTACTGTATGCCCTCCCGGATAAATAAATTGAGAAAGATGAAAGATATAAAGTGTTTGGAGAAAATGCAGAGCAACTGGAAATCTCATACATTATTGATGGGAGTAAATTTGTACAACTTCTTTGGAAAACTGTTTAGCATTGGCTAATAATTGTGAACCTATATGTACCGTAGGGCCTGGGAATTCCATTTCTGGGCCTCTACTGAGCTGAAATGCCTGTATATGTGAACCAAAAGATATGAAAATGAATTCCATGTGTCATTATTCATAATAGTTCCAAAGTGTCAACTACCCAACTATCCATCAACTGCATGGTAGCTAAATAAATTATGTTGAGCAAAGAAAATGGAAGAACTACAACTTCATACAAAAACATGGAATAGGGCTTCCCTGGCGGCGCAGTGGTTGAGAGTCCGCCGGCCGATGCAGGGGACGCGGGTTCGTGCCCCGGTCCGGGAGGATCCCACATGCCGCGGAGCGGCTGGGCCCGTGAGCCATGGCCGCTGAGCCTGCGCGTCCGGAGCCTGTGCTCCGCAACGGGAGAGGCCACAGCAGTGAGAGGCCCGTGTACCGCAAAAAAAAAAAAAAAAAAAAAAATACATGGAATAATCTCACAAAAAATATTGATCAAAGCAATCCAGACAAACAGAATACATAGTGATGACTTCATTTTGACAAAGTTAAAAGATTAAATAAACAGATAAATCTTCCACAGAGTTAAAAGTCAGGGTAGTAGTTACCTCAGAGGAGGAAGAAGGGTGAGGAATTTGAATATAATGGGGGCTTTCAGGGACTGATAACATTTTGTTTTTTGACTTAAGTGGTGGTCACACAGATGTGTTCCTTTTATGATAATTCATTGAGCTATACTTTAAAGATCTGTGCACTTTTCTATACATATATTATACTTCAGTATTTTTAAAATTATGACTAAAATTAGATGTTGCAAAAAATTTTAAATGAGAGGAAGTGCTTGTAGGATTCAGCCTGAAGGTATGAGGACCTGAAAAATGAGAAGGAGGAAAGACCAGAGAAGGAAAAATGTGTGGGGAGCAGGGATCATGTCCCTGCAAGGACAAAAAGGGTGTAAGGAATTTTATCCAAAAGTAAATTCTGTTTAGCAGAAACAGCCGAAGGAGTTTTAAGAAGAGCAGTAATGAATCTTCACTGGGTGTGAAGTGGCTGGGTGTGACTTACAGGTTAGCTATAAAATCTGCTGTATGAAACTGCTTTACGACCGTGATTTTGTGAAAATCGAAGAAATACAGCCTTGCTCATCTGCTTCCACTTAGCGGAGAGAAAGCACAACACCAGGTGGAATACTTAACAGAGAATTCAGCATGAATAGGATACCAGAATAAAATGGGACTAGGAAAAACATGCTGCCAATGAAATTCCTAAGAGTTACTGGAAAAAATGCTAGTTTTCCAACCATATGTATGATGAGGAATCAGGATATCTTCATCCAAATGGGAAAGTGAAAATGATCTAAAGAAAGCTAGAGAACCTAAGGACAGTCACGTGGGTTACAGTAGAGGAAAATTTTCTAGTAATATAAAGTCAAATATTTTGAAGTGAAAAGTGAGTATAGATAAGCAAAAAAAAAAAAAGGTGAGAAACCTAGGATAGGCAATTCAGTATTAAGAGTTGGAGTAGTATGTCAGTTTGAATAAGTACATATAATGAATACAGGAAAACAATCAGAATGTAGAATACAGTAAGAAAAAGACCAAATTCAAATGGCCATAAAGAAGCCCACAGTGTCTCAAAAACAATTATAGATTTCCCAGTTGAAATGGAGATTCAGAAATTTGAAAACAAAGATATATTGCATATCTCCAACTCCCTATGAAATTGTTTGTAATAATTATTAAATGCTATTTAGGAATTTTATAAATTATAGTAAATTTTTTAGAAGATACATAAATAATATGTTAGTTATTTCTGATGTACTGTTTAATATAGGCTGTGGATTTATACATCTTAATTTTTTATTGTGATAAAATACACACATCTTAAATCTACCATCTTGATCATTTTTAAGTGTACAGTTCAATAGTGTTAGGTATATTCACATTGTTGTATAACAGATATCTAGAACTTTTTCATCTTAAAAAACCTATACTTGTTTAAAACAGCTCCTCATTTTCCCTTCACCCCACCCTCAGGAAACCACCATTTTACTTTCTATTCCTGAGAATTTGACTGTATTAGATAACTCATATAAGTGAACTCATACAATATTTGTGTGTGACTAGATTTTTTAACTTAGCATAACGTCCTCAAGGTTCGTCCATATTGTACCATGTGTCAGAATTCCCTTCCTTTTTAAGGATGAATAATAGTCATTTTGTGTATATACCACATTTTGTCCATCAGTGGAAACTTTGGTTGCTCTCACCCTTTGGATGTTATAAATGATGCTGCCGTGAACATAGTTTTCCAAATATCTCTTGGAGACTCAAAATTCAATTCTTCTGGCTACAACCCAGAAGTAGAATTTGCTAGGTCATAAGATAATTTTTTTTTTAATTTTTTGAAGAACTGCCATACTGTTTTCCATAGCAGCTGCACCATTTTACATTTCCAACAACAGTGTACAAGGGTTCAATTTTCCCACATCCTTGTCAACATTTGTTATTTTCTGTCTTTTTTTTTTATAGCAGTTATCCAAATGGAAGTGAAGAAATATCTCATTGTGGTTTTGATTTGTATTCCCCTAATGATTAGTGATGTTGAGCATCATTTCATATGCTTGTTGACCATTTGTATGCCTTCTTTGGAAAAATATCTATTAAAGTCCATTGCTAATTTTTTAATAGGGATATTTGTTTTTGTTGTTGAATTGTAGAAGTTCTATATATATTCTGGATATTAACCTCTTATCAGATGTATGATTTACAAATATTTCTGCCATTCTGTAGGTTGCCTTTTCACTCTGTTGATGTATCCTTTGACTCACAGAATTTTTTTTTGTTTTGATGTATTCCAATTTATTTTCACCTTTGTTGCCTGTGCTTTTGTGTCATATTCAAGAAATCAGTGAAAATCCAATGTCATGAAGCTTTCCCCTATTTTTTTCTAAGAGTTTTATAGTTTTAGGTTTTGCATGTGGGTCTTTGACCCATTTTTAATTTTCATATGTGATAAGAGATAAGAATATAACTTATTTTTTTTCACGTGGATGTCTCATTTTCCAGAACTACATGTTGAAAAGACTGCCCTTTCCTGCTGAATGGTTTTGGCACCCTTGTCAAAAAAGCATTTGACCGTATATGTGAGGGTTTACCTAGACTCTTAATTCTGTTCTATTGTTCTGTATGTCTGTCTTTATGCTGGTTCCACACTTTTTTGATTACTGTAGATCTGCAGTAAGTTTTGATTCAGGAAATGTGAGACTCTCAACTTTACATTTCTTTTTCAAGATTGTTTTGGCTACTCAGAGTACCTTGAGATTACACATGAAATTTGTAAAAAAGGCATTGGGATTTTTATATGGGTTGCATTAAATCTGTGGATCACTTTTGGAAGTACTGACAAGTTGACAATATTAAGCTTTCTGATCCATGAGCATAGGATGTCTTTCCATTTGTGATGTCTTTCAGCAAGGTTTGTAGTTTTTAGTGTACAAGTCTTTTGCTTTTTTGCTTAAGTTTATTCTTAAGTAATTCATTATTTTTGATATTATTATAAATGGATGTCTTTTCTTAATATCCTTTTCAGATTACTCATTGTTAGTGTATGAAAATACAGTGGATTCTAGTGTGTTAACTTTGTATTCTGCTACTTTGCTAAATACATTTTTTCTACGTATAAGACCATGTTATCTATGAATAGAAATAATTTTACTGTTTTTTCCAATTTAGAATACTTCTTTATTCTTGCCTAACTGCTCTGGATAGGACTTCCAAATATTTTGTTGAGTAGAAGTGACAAAAGCAAAGATCCTTGTCTTGCTCCTGAAAGCTTTCAGTCTTTCACCATTAAGTATGATGTTAGCTGTGGACTTTTCATATACAGCTTTTATTATGTTGAAGTAGTTTCCTTCTATTGCTAGTTTGTTGAGCACTTTTATCACGAAATACTGTTGAATTTTGTCAAATGCTTTCTCTACATCAATTGAGATGATCATTTTTTTGTTATTCTGTTAATGTTATAATTACATTGATTGATTTTTGTATGTTGGACTATCCTTGCATTTCTTCAATAAATCCCACTCGTTATGGTGTATAATCCTTTTGATGGGTGATTGAATTCAATTTGCTAGTATTTTTGTTGAGGATTTTTGCATCATTGTTCATAGGGATATTGGTCTATAGTTTTGTTGCAGACTCTTTTCTGGCTTTGGTATCAGGGTAATACTAACCTCACAGAATGAGTTTGTAAATATTCTCTCCACTTCAATTTTTTTGGAATAATTTGAGGAGGATTAGTATTAATTCTTACTTAAATATGTGAAGTCATCTGTTCCTGGGCTTTTCTTTGTTAGGAGGTTTTTGATTTCTGATTCAGTCTCCTTACTAGATGTAGGTCTGTAGTTTTCTTTCTTCAGGATTTAGTCTTGGTAGGTTGTGTTTTTCTAGGAATTTATACACTTCACCTAGGTAATCTAATTTGGCATATGTTATAATATTTCATAGTATTCCCTTATGATCCTTTTCATTTCTCTAAGATCAGTTGTAAGGCCCCATCTTTAATTTTTGATTTAAGTTATTTTACTCTTTGTTTTTTTCTTAATGTAGCTAAATGTTTGTTGATATTTTCAAAAACCTACTTCTTCATCTTATTGTTTTTTCTCTGTTGTTTTTATTTTCTCTGTTTTATTTGTCTCTGCTCTATTATTTATTATGTTTTTCCTCTGATAGTTTTGGGCTTAGTTTTTTCTTCTTCAGCTAGTTAAGGTGTAAAGTAGGTTGTTGATCTGAGATCTTTATTCTTTCTTAAGGTAAGCATTTGCAGTTATAATTTCCCTCTTGGTACTGCTTTCATTGCATTTTATAAGTTTTGATATGTTATGTTTTCATATCATTTGTCTCAAAATATTTTCTAATTTCCTTTGTGATTTCTCCTTTAACCGAGTGGTTATTTGACAGTGGATTTTCCAGTTTTATTTCTACTACTGATTTCTAGTTCCAATACATTGTGGTCGGCAAAGATAGCTTGCATGCTTTTAGTGTTTTATAATTAATTAAGACTTAATTAACAGCTTTGTTAAGTCTATATTGAAGAATATTTCATGTGCACTTGAGAAGAATCTGTATTCTGATGTTGTTGGGTGGAGTGTTCTATATGCCTGTTAGGTCTAAATGTTCTCTAGTATTAGTCAAATTTATTTCCTTATCGATTATTCTATCTATTTTGAAAGTGTAGTATTAAATTCTCTTGCTATTATTGTGTTGTTGTCTGTTTCTCCCTTCAGTTATGTCAATGTTTGTCTCATATATTTAGAAGCTCTGATGTTTGGTGCATATACAGTTATAATTGTTATATCTTCTTGGTCAATTGCCCCCTTTTTTATATAATGTCCTGTCTCTGGTAACAGTTTTTGACTGGAAGTCCATTTTGTCTGATATTTGTATAGCCAGCCCACTCTCTTTTGGTTACTATTTGCGTGGAATATCTTTTTCCATCCTTCCACTTTCAACCTATGTGTATCCTTATGTCTAAAGCAAGTCCCTGTAGAAAGAGTATAGCTAGAGTCTGTTTTTGTAATCCATTTACTCAAAATATATCTTTTCATTGGGGAGTTTAATCCATTTACACTTAAAGTAATCACTGATAGGAAGGACTTATGATAAATAAATATATATATATTTTTTTTTCTTGAAGCTTTCAGCTACTATGTAGTGTTCACTTGATTGCTACAGCTTTTTTAACTAGTATCTAGAGTTCTCACAAAGGTGTTTTGGTCCATTTATTGTTGTTTATTCATATCTCCATGGGGGAACAATGGCCTGGAGTCCACCATCTTCCTGACATCACCCCCATATATTCTTTCAAGATATGAGTCTGAGTTTACATAAACCATGTGTCAAACTATTATAAAATAAATGGCAATATTTAGAAAATATTATTTTAAGATGCATTATAATTTAAGCAGAAAGTGGTAGGCTGCAATAAATCAATAATTCTCAAACAGCATGCTGTGGAATCCTAGGTTTTCCTGAAAGTTCTCCATGGGTGGCCTTAGGAGACAAATGGACCTATTGATTCCCAATCTTAGATCCAATCAAAGAGACAAGTTTTTTCATTCCAATTTAGATATTCAGTTTTACATTAAATATAACTTAGAAAAAATATTTGAGGAATCAAAGACATTTCAATATTTTTAACTGGTACAGTTTTTCCATAATGATAAAAATTAAAATAACTTGGATTTCTCTTCGTGTAAAGGAGCTAATGATTTATTAATTTTTATGAGTTACTGACATTTTTATTCAGGTAGTCAGAAGGTAGTCAGAGTCCTAAATTTACTGAACCCAGAGGGAATCCTAATAAAGACCATGACGGATTTATGAAAGCATAATCACATTGAATAATAATGTTATATCCCTAACTGTACATTTCTCAATAACACGGATTTTCAATTATATATAGAGAGATTTTATTTGGAGATTTTATTTTATTTTATATAGAGAGAATAATTTGGAACAATCAGTAAGTGTGATTGTAGAGCTAGTCACAGGATGCTATGAAATATATAGGAGGAACACTTAGTTTAAAAAAGGATCCACATCTTCCTGGAGAGGATGACATCTAAAAGGAAGTCTAAGAGTTATCTAAGTACAGAGATATGAGAAGAAAGGTTGTTGCATATAGTGAATACCAAGGGCAAGGATAAAGTAGTTTTCCTTGCCCTTGTTGAACAGGAAGAACCAACATTTCTATTTTATTAAAGCATACAATGTGAGAGAGTAGTTGTAAAGAGATTGTTAGAATCCATGCGTGGAAGTAGAGAGATTGTTAGAATCCATGCATGGAAGTATTTGTATGCCATGCTTAGAAACCTGGGCTTGATACTACAGGGGTATAAGAAAGGAAATGACATTTTCTGATTTGTATTTTAAATAAAGTACTCTATCAATATTTTTAGTGGTTGGTTTGCAGATGAAGACTGGAGTTAGAGAGACTAGATAGGAAGCTATTGCATTACGTGAGACAAAATAAGATAAAAACCTAACTAGCAGAATAGGACAATAGGGGTTAAAAATTTACTGAGGAGATGAAAATAGCTAGAGCCTACTTGTTTGTATGTGGAGGAAAGTAGGAGGAATCTAGGATGACTTCCATTACCTAGATTGGCTGGGATGATTAGCTTCTTGAACCCTCAATTTCCTGGTCTGTAGGATCACATAATATTGTAGACACATCAAAGGATTAAACAAGATTTCATATGCAAATCCCTTGGGGATACCCTGGGATACCCTGGCACAGATAAAGTACAGTTTCCCTTTGCTTCATCTTTCTGTGAAAATATAAAAAGAAACATTGAGGAAGTCTTTCTGTGACCTTATAGGAGTTTTCCTTTCTGTCTCTGTCTTACTGAGTAAGGAAAGTGAGGTACAGGGTTACTGCTGGTTAGATACAATCCACTAAATTATTGAATTTAATGAAAATATCTCATTAACAAGTTGATACATATAGTCATTGTTATCATTTAACTTGTATTGTGTGAAAAGGGAACTTGTTGAACACTCTTATTAAATGCTAAAATGTGCAGGCTTATGCTAGTGAGAGAAAAGGGATTTGAGCCAAATTACTTTCCAATGAGTCTGCACAAGAATTCCCAAAAGTATAATACCATGTATCATGCCTTTTTGTTATATCTATGCACTTTGTTGCTACCACGGTAAATATGTTAGGATTTAATTGTCAATTAGTTCAAAGAATTTTATACAGCTTTGTTCTGAAGCTATTGTGACTTTATAGAAAAATAATTTTTAAACATATAACTTAAAGTGCAAATACATCTTAAAAAATAAAATAGTAAAATTATTGAGAGCTTTGCAAGAAACTCTTAAAATTAGAACATTATGTTAGTATTATAGTACAGCAGTGACATCTGTAAATTGTCCCTACTAAAGAAATATGAACATTTATAAGTTACAATTTCTTTTCAGATTATACATTATTGGTATCTTGGATGCCTGTATTCAGAATCATATTACATGTTGATAATATGGTTAGAATCGCCTATGATAACAACCTCTTGTAGTGTATACATAAACGTTCTTTTGAATATGCCTACTGTGAATTTATTATTGTGTAATAAACATATGGTATCTTTAAATAAGTCAAAGAGTAAATCTCATACTCTAGAAATAAGTACTTTCTAAAACTTCCACATAAAATGGTCTGAATTTTGTCTTTGTTTACTCAAGACCTGACATTTCTGTATTCTTAAGCTTGCTCTCTAGTGGTTTTTTTTGTTTGTTTAATTGAAAAAGAACTTCCAAACTTTATAGAATTACATATTTTTATCCTTGTATTTTGGCCTACAAGCATACAAGGAACACATTATAAATACTTATAAGTTTAGAGCCTATATCACCTAGATGTAGTAAATAATCAGTAACTATTGAATTTAATCTAATTTGCATGGTCATGCCTCACTGAGAACCAATCATGGGTCTGTTTTTTAAAGAAAATGAAAACAGAAATGCAATAAGAAAAAATATATAGTATTTTTTCAAAAGTTTACTCAATTTTTTCTTAAGATAGATACACGTTTTACAACATTTAACAGAATTCTTGTTGAGTTAATGAGCTGAGAATAAGCCTTCTTTCTCTCCCCAGAAATACCCTGTATTCTAGGGTAGTAGATCTAGAGATGCCTCTCCCCACATTCCCTTAGAGCATACTTTCTTAAATTCCAAGGTCCTGAGTAATATCCACCTCCAGCAGCCCCATAAAAACTCAGAGTCTGCCAATTTTAGGCCCTCTCACCTAAACCTGCTATATCATAAGTCCTTATCACATCACTCTGATGGGTATTAGGACATGGGAATTTGAGGCAAGATGTTGCTCTGACTGCCATTTTTGCTGTTAGTAAAAATGGTGTCTTTCTCTGAACTGGGGTGGTCAGCAGACAGAGATGGAGATGAAGATAGAGATGTGTGTGTATGTATATACGCACACATATGTATACATACCCACATGCACATACCTACATATCTATATCTTTACTATAGAACTGTGGCAGGCTAACTTGTTAGAAGAGTGCAGGGTTGCAGGGAGAGAAAACACAAATTTCCAAATAGATTATTTCTTATGAAGTGAGAGATTCACATTTATATCCCTTGTAAGCTGGTGTAGTTAACATTGCTGCTCTTCCATCTATGACCCTTTCAAAAGTTGGTTGAAGTGAAAACTTCAGTGTGAGCCAGAGTGATAAAGAGAGCTACTCTTGATGACAACCAGAAGCAAAAACAGAAAAATGAATCTTCTGAACTCTTCAAAGTATAGCCTCAAATGCACCCTATGGCTGAAAAGAAACTGCTTATTGCATAGGTTATGATTAATTCTCCAATTTAGATACATGGGAAAAAAATGACTATGAGTACTGTACTGAAAGAAAATTATTCCCATGGGTCAAAAATAAGTCAAGAATACTGGCCCCTTTTACATTATCATATTTCTTAGGTTACTGAGGGAAAGTAAGGATGGCATTGAATATCCTTTCGTAAATTCTTCTGTTTCGCCAATACAGGATTTTTCCCCCTCCCCACCTCTTTTCCTTCACTATTTGAGAGTAATTCTAGAGATATGGTAAGAGAAGAAAAAGGCATTTGAAAACTAGCACACTCCCAGAGTTAACTTTGAATAGCTGCTTCCTTATCAATATCTCAGAGTCTTGGATTTATTATGTCTTTTCCATATCAGTTCAGTAATTATATATTTACAAGGGTTTAATGCTCTTATTTCTTTTCTCAACTAATTTTCTCTTGTTACACAATTGCTTCCTTAGTGAACACACAGGATACACTATGAATTCATAACAATAGTTAAGACTGACCAGGGGTAAGGTCTTGTTAAATATATTGATAAAACCACATTTCTATTTGGTTTCCTGTTCGTCTGTAAGGACTACATTAACTTTAAAGTTTAAACCACTGAGTAAATCCAGTTACAAAAGATGAAATCAATAGTTAATTGTTCTTAGGGAATTTTGGCAGGCAGTAAAAAAACCTGTTACCTCTAACAGAAGACATGAATCTCCAGAAAACGAGGGAAAAAAAAAAAAGGAAAATAAAACAGTCCCTGGGAGTTGTAATGACTCAAAAGTACTTGTTGGGGCTTCCCTGGTGGCGCAGTGATTGAGAGTCCACCTGCCGATACAGGGGACACGGGTTCGTGCCCCAGTCCGGGAAGATCCCACATGCCGTGGAGCGGCTGGGCCCGTGAGCCATGGCTGCTGAGCCTGCGTGTCCGGAGCCTGTGCTCCACACGGGAGAGGCCACAACAGTGAGAGGCCCGTGTACCGCAAAAAAAAAAAAAAAAAAAAGTACTTGTTGAGTAAACGAATTATTTATTTAATTAAGTTACCTAGTTCCTAATAAAGGAGAATAGCCTTCCCTTACCTGGAAATCTAAACATTTGGCAAATATCTTGAGATATAATGCTAATCCTCCTCAGCATCTGCTTCCAGAATTCCCCACTGCCTCCAGGAAAATAACCAAGATCAGGGCTCAGCACAGCCTGAGCAGGAAAACAATTTATAGTACAGAAGGAAATGTTTATAAAATGAAAGAAATATAGGACCTGGCTAACACATACCAGCAGGATCCTTGGAAATGTATGTGAGACGGCTTTCGACTAGGTAGGTGTAGAATATAGGATGGTTAAGGGAGAATTTTTGAAATAATTCAGTGTTCAACCTTATAGCAAGAATACTTGCAACATAGCCTAATACACTGCTGGTATGGCTTTTTGAAGCTTGGACGTGATAATGGGCTATAGTAAATGAGGTAGAAATTAGAGAATTGCTTAGTAGAGCACTAAGAAACAGATCGAAAGTCTCAGAGAGGTGGGATTGTGAGAATGGATTTATTACATGAAAGTGGAAGATTCTCTCCTTCCCTCTTATGTTTCATGGATGGCTCTTTGGTTGGGCAAAAGAAAAGGTTGTACTGGTGAGGCAGACACGAGTATTTTTGAGATGCCCATAGGACATACTCTCATGACTCTGGACTCCCTAGAATCATAGGGGAGATGAGATTCCAGAATCTGAGGCAAGAGGTAGTCCTTAAAGTCAAAATTTTATTTATTTATCTTTTTATTTACTTTTTATTTTGAAATAATTTTACACTAACAGAAAAATAGAAAAAATATCACAGAGAAATCTTTTCAACAAATGGCATTGGGACAACTGGATATCCACATACAAAAGAATTAAATTGGACCCCCTACTTCGCACCATATACCAGAATTAATTCAAAATGAATCATTGGTCTAAATGTAATAGCTAAAACTATAAAACATTTAGAAGAAAACATAGAAGTAAATCTACATGACCTTGGATTTAGCAATGTTTTTTTTTAATACGACACTGAAACTCAAGTAAAAAAATAAAAAATAGATAAATTAGTATCAAAATTACAAACTTTTTACTCACTGCTCTGTGGTGACCTAAATGGGAAGGAAATCTAAAGAGTATATATATGTATATGTAGAACTGATTCACTTTGTTGTACAGCAGAAACTAACAAAACATTGTAAAGCAACTATACTCTAATAAATTTTTTTTTTAAAAATTACAAACTTTGTGCTTCAAAAGACACCATAAAGAAAATAAAAAAACTCACAGAAGGAGGGAAAATATTTGCAAGTAATATATTAGATAAGGGACTTTTGTTTTGAATATATAAAAAATCCTTATAACTCAAAAACAGAAACAAGTAATCCAATTTTAAAATGGGCAAATGATCTGAATAGCCATTACTCCAAAAAAGATATGTAAGTGGCCAATAAGTACATGAAAAGATGGTCAACATCATTAGTCATTAGGGAAATGCAAGTCAAACCCTCAATGAGATATATCACTTCATACCCAGTAGGATGGCTAAAAGTAGAAAGACAGACAATTATAAGTGCTTAGAAGGATACGTAGAAAATGGAACCTCCGTGTTGCTAGTGGAAATATAAAATGGTGAAGCCATTTTGGAAGAGTTTGAACTTTCTTCAAAGTATTAAACATAGAGTTACCACATGAACTACAATTCTACTTCTAGGTATATACCTAAGAAAATGGAAAACATATCTCCACACAAAAACATTCATGCAAATGTTCATAGTAGCATTATTCATCATGACTAAAATAAGGAAACAGCCCAATGCCCATCAGCTGATGAATGGATAAACAAATGTGGTATATCCATACAGTGGAGTGTTATTCAACTGTAAAAAGGAATGAAGTATTCAGACATGTTACAATAGTGATGAACCTTGAAAACATTACACCAAGTGAAAGAAACCAGTCACAAAAAGACACATATTATATGAATGTCAATAACAGGCAAATCCAACACAGAATCTAATAGAAAAACACTAAAGCCCTATATCTTTCAAAGAAAAAATTTTAAAATAGTACAGAGAGTTCATATATACTCTTCATTCATCTTCCTCTGATGTTACCAACCTACATAACTTTAGCACAATAATCAAAACCAAGAAATTAACACTGGTGTAGTGCTAGTAACTAAACGATGGAGCTTTTTCAAATTTCACCTGTTATGCCACTATTGTCCTTTTTCTCTTCCAAGATCCAATCCAGTCAGGGTGAAATATGTCTGGAATCAGGGGCAACCCTGGGATATCTCCTTAATCTTTTAAAATACTTTTTAACTCAAGAATTAAGAATTATAAGATTTTTCTTGAGGTAGATAAAAAGGGAAGAAGGGAGGGAGGGAGGAAGACAAGAAAAGCTCTCAAGATAGATAAGCAGATGCTAAATGAAATAAGTCAGACAGACAAAGACAAATATTGTATGATCTCACTTACATGTGGAATAAAAAAAAAAGTTAAGGTCATAGAACAAATGGGTGGTTGCCAGAGGCAAGGGGTGGGGAATGGGTAAGATGCATGAGGGAGTCAGAAGGTACAAACTTCCAGTTACAAGATATATTAGTCCGGGGGATGTGATATCCAGCATTGTGACCATAGTTAACAATATTGTTTTGTATATTTGAACGTTGCTAAGAGAGTGGATCTTAAAAGTTCTCATCACAAGAAAAGAAAATTTTGTAACTGTGTGGTTAGAGATATTAACTAAACTTACTGTGGTAATTGTTTTATAGTATATACATGTATCAAATCATTATGTTGTACACCTAAAATTAATGCAATGTTATATGTCAATTATATCTCAATTAAAAAAAAATCAGTAGTTGCTGAGGACTTGGGGTTGGGGGACAGGAAAGGATAAACCAGAGGAATAGGTGGAGCACAGGGGACTTTTGGGGAAGTGAAACTATTCTGTATGATACAGTAAGGGTGGGTGCATGTCATTATACATCTGTCAAAAACCACAGAAGGCACAATACAAATGACGAACCATAATATATACTATGACTTCAGTTGATAATGATGTATCAATGATGGTTCATTAATTATAACAAATGTACTATGCTGGAGAGAGATACTGACGGTGGGAAGGTTTTCAGGGAGGGGTGAGGGCATGGAGGAATTCTCTGTACTTTCTGCTCAATTTTGCTATGAAAGTAAAACTGCTTTAAAAATTAAAAATTAATTTTAAAAATGAACTAGATGAGATTAACGGCAGTTTAGAAATTGCAGAAAAAAACAATTATGAAACTGAAAGACATAGCGATGTCAAGTAAACTATCCAAAATGAAACATAGAGAGGACAAAAAAAAAAGCCTGAAAAAATATAAACAGAGCTTTAGTGAGCTGATGATCAACACTATAAACCAAGTTGACTTACTCTTTGCCCACAAATTTGATATTTGAATTTCAGTTTCAATTTCCTGAAACACACAATCTTCCAGAACTCAGAAGAAACAGATGATCTGAATAGGCCTCTATTGATTAAAGAGGTTAAATCAATACGTAATAACCTTCCCAAACAGAAAGCACCAGGCCCTGCTGGGTTCACTGATGAATTCTATCAATCATTTAGGGGAGAAATACACCAATCCTCTACAGTCTCTTTCAGAGAATAGAAACAGAGAGAATACATCCTAATTCATTCTATAAGGCCAGCATTAGCCTAATAACAAAACAAAACAAAGACAGTTTAAGGAAAGAGAACTACAGACAATATGTCTCATGAACATAGACGCAAAAATCAACAAAATATTAACAAATTGAATCCAAAAAAGTGTAGTGAGATTTATACATCAAGAACAAGTGGGATTTATCCCAGGTATGAAATGCTGGTTCAACCTTCAACAATCAACTAATGTTACTTTTTACGTCAACAGACTAAAAAAGAAAAATCCCATGATCATATCAGTGGATGCAAAAAGGATTTGACAAATAAGTAAAGGAATGAATAAATAAATAACAAGATAGAGGAGCAGAAGAGAAATGCCCTGAAAGTGTGGTAGAAGATGCAGACATTATGAATTTGAATCTCAGTCCACAAAGTTGACCATGCAAGATACATAGCATTCTTTAATTTTCTTTAATCAGGCTAAATCTGTTTCATAGTCCTCACCTCAACAGTGTGGCAAGAAGCTCAGTATGTCATTGCTCTCATCCACCTTCCCACCCCATCTCCAGAGGTAACCCTCTTTTCTATATCTGGCCACGTGCATCAGGTCCCATTGGCTCATTCCATGTGGTCTCCCACCTCATGTCCCCTACTCTAATGTATCTGTATATATCTTCCTTGGGCCCTAGAATTTTAGATGAGGCTGGGACCCCTGTATCTAGGAATCAGTTTTCCTAGGTGTCGCAGTGCAAACCTCTGAAATCGGCACTTTTCTTGGATGCTTTCAGTGAATAAGGAGCAAGTCCTCACTTCTTGCAGCGTGCACAGAGGGAAATCTCCTTCATTCCCAAGGCTGTCCTAAAGTCATTTATATCTTAATCTCTTCAATGAGTTTAGGTTTTACAAAACAGAAGCTTTTTTAGCCCTATAAAAATGCCCAAAGTAAAGAATATGCAAAGGATCTGACTTCTTACTGGAAGAAGGGAAATGAAACAAAAGAAATACAAATCATAGTAATAAATATACAATTTATCCTATTCCAGAGACAAATAGGGAATTCGAACAGAAGTAAATGCTCATTGGAGAATTATCAAACGTTATAGAAGAGGCATCTTTAACCTGCACTTGGGGAGGTCAGGGGAATTTCATGGAAGAACTAATGTCTAGGTGAAACTTGAGAGATGAGAAAGAGATAGCTAGTGAAAGGGGAGGTGGGGTGGGAAGCTAGTGCATGTAGTCTCTGAGGAAAGCAAAAAGGCATGTTTGAAACATTGGAATAAATCAGTGCATCTGCATATCACAAAATGAGATAAAGAAACTATTGAGAGTTACACATAGGTTAGATTGATGCAGAAGCCTGTAAGCCATAGTAAGGAGTCTGTTTTTTACCCTGTGAGCAACAGGAAGTCATTCAAATGAAGGGGAAGACAAAATTAGAATTTCACTTTAAAAGATTATTTTAGTTTCAAAGTAGACAATTGGGGGTAAAGGGTAACCCTGGTGACTAGTGAACTATACTAGAAGTGATGAGACTCTTGCAATCATCCTCAGGAGAAATGATAGTAGTGTGACCTTGAGAAGTGGCAGAGGAAATGGAGAAAAGGGGGCATATTTCAAAGATATGAGGTTATACAATCTACTAGATGCGACAGTATTGTATTTCATGGAATCTACAATTCCACTGATTTAAAGTATATCATTTTATATAGCACTAGAACGAAAAACCTGCCAGTTAATAAAATATGACACACGATTGATTGTAAGAAGCACAATTTCAGAGATGTAAGATGTGGGGGGAATTGTACACTGTGGAATCAATGAAACAGAGTAGATTGGCTGTAGGAAGAGAGGAAGGAGGCAAAGATGTGACTGGGGAACTGAAAGAAAAATGAATGAGTGGGCAAGTGAGAGAGAAATGTGGAGATTGTCAAATAATGCTAAATGGTTATATAGAAAATAAAGATTTGTTTCAACTGGATATTTTTTTAAAAATTGGTAGACACTGATTGTAGAGGCTGGGGACAAGTTAGGTCCTCAATTGGAAAGCCAAGATAGATGAGTCACAAGAAAATAAGGCATTGGCAGAAGAACAAGTTTACTGGAGAGACCAATGTTGAAAGAAGGTGCAAGAAGAGAAGAAGAACATTAGAAATAAACTTTACCTAACTCACAGATCAGCCAAGTTGGGGCCTTGTGAACATAGCAACATACATTATCTAGGATACTGATTTTATTTCCTTCAGTAAAATTTCTGTTGCATTTACTTCTTCAGTTTCATAATTTGCTAGAGAAAATTATGTAGTCAGAAGGGAATAGAAAACTTATTGATGAACTCCTGCTTACATATATATATTAGGGGCTGAATTATGTTCCCCCTGCCAAAATTTGTATGTTGAAGCCTTAACCCCCAATGTGACTGTATTTGGAGATAAGGCCTTTAAAGAGGTAATCAAGATTGAATGAAGTCGTAGTGTGGGGCCCTAATCCAATAGGACTGATGCCCTTTTAAGAAGAGGAAGAGACACCAGGGATGCTTGTGCATGGACGAAAGGCCATGTGAGGACACAGCAAGAAGGATGCCTTTTGCAAGCCAAGGAGAGAGGCCTCAGGAGAAGTCAACCCTGCCAACACTTTGATCTTGGACTTCCAGCCTCCAGAACTGAGACAATAAATCTCAGTTGTTGAAGCCACCAGCAGGAAAAAGTGTAGGAAGGAGAGAGTATGAGAGTGAGGGGAGGAAGGAGAAAAATTAATACTGCTAAATTCTCATTCATAGATCACGGTAATGGTCCAACTTTACCAGCTCTTTCCCCTTACGTTAGAATTTAATATTTAATTAAAACTTGAGTTTCAAATGTTCCTATATGAGTTTCACTTAAAGAGCTTTTATTAATATTTTAAAATCTGGTGTTTAGGCCAAGGAAAGTGTAACTAGAATTATTCTAATGAGACACTGAAAAATATGCAGCTTATTACCTAGAATACTTAGATATTGCTAGACATAACCTTTGGCACAAAACTGGCATTGCTTTCCAAAATATCAAAAGATAGCAATATACTTTTGATTTTATTGATATGAATTTTTCTTACCCTGATATTGCCCCCCACCAAAATTATACTGTCCTGGAGCTCATTGGACAATGACCTAGTCATGAATTTTAGAGTTTTTTTTACTGACTCAGCACTTCTAGTTTGTATAACCTGGTAACTAAACAGTTTCTGCCTTTCTTTTCCAAGCTTCAAGTCAACAAATCTTTACAAGTGTACAGAACAAAGTGAGAAAGTAGATTTTGAATCATTAAGAATTTGATACTACATTTAGAGATATTCATTTTGTATATGACACACTTATAATAATTATGCTATAAGTGTATCAGTTTTAAATGCATACACTGTTGATCAGTTCGGTTGCACAGAATTCCCCATGAAAGGGTATTTTAGTATAGCATAAATATAAGGCATTTACACTTGGATAGCTCTCAAATTTAAAACATATGCCATCTTCACTCCAAATTTCCGTATTATATAGTTACATAATGGATTCTATTTTTGACTATTTGCTATAAACATTGTTGCTAATCCTTGTCTTGAGAATGGCAACCATTTTAGAAAGAAATCTGTGAATATAAAGTGGACAGTATTTGGGGGGGCAGAGGCAGTATCAAGATACCTACAGAAAAACCTAAAACCCTTTTTCCTTCTAAACTGTGCGGTTGAACACTTTAACAAAAACATTAATTTTACAGGTTCTGCAGCTTGAACTGTCATCCCTACCCTAGAATGTGAACGAAAATACACTGAAAGAGAATGCTACCAAACTTTCAGGATAGATCCTGTATTTCTTGTTTCTGGAGTTTGGGAATAATGCAAGGTATGCCAGGGTGATAGAAGGGTTGAAATAGCAAATTCACTGGATCAGACCCTAATAGGCAAGAATGTTAAAAGGATATCAGAAGCTTAGAATCTCTAGCCTCTCTGGCGAATGTGGGGTATTGGATTTACGTAACGCCCACCACAAATGATTCCAAGGTGTAGGAGAGTTCAGATGAAAAGAGACCAGAGAAGGTAAATGGCTCTTGCTTCAGTCTTACCCTCTTTAGACCATTTTTACGTTGGCATGGGCATTACTTACCTTCAGAAAACTGAAGAAGTATGCAAATGGTGGAATACCTGGAAGAAATGTGGGACAAATATATTCAGAAAACGATAAGGAAACCAGTTTGGTTCTTCACACAGTTGTAAGAATGAAGGTGGTGGCTTGGTCTGGCTTCCCTAGGAAAGCAGAACCTGAGCAAAGTGATTTCAGGGAGCAATAGTAAAAGTCAAGGTGAGTAAAACAGGAAAGAATGTGCCTTCAAGTTGGCCACAACTCTTGGGGGCTCATGCTGAATCCTGAGAATTCTTCTGAGGAGGCTTATGAAGTACATCTCGTAAGTGAAATGAAAGGGAAAAGCATTTATCCATCAGTGTCCCTGCCCCTGCCCCCCACTGGTTGAGAGTGGCCTCAGGGCATTGACTCATCTGCCCTTCTTGTTTATGTGTGTAAGAGTGCCGGGTAGGTTGCTGTGGGCATCTAAGCTGTGGCAACAAAGAAACCACAAGGAGGTGTCATGTTGTACGTGCATGAAGCTGTGTAATACTGGTCTCCCCAAGAGTGGTGGATGTAAGAGAAAAGCTAAGAGGATTTGGTATGTGCTCACAAGAATGCACCACTTTCACTTCTTAGATCCACTTGTTCCCTCTGTTAAACCCAAGCCTCTGGTGGTGGCCAGCCACAATACCTGAAAGGATGTGAGGTTATTAATAACAGCCCTCTTGCCTAGCTGGCCCCAAATCCATAACTGATATTCATCACCTCCCTCCTCCATCATCCCCTCTATGCCTCCTTCACTCTAGGCCGATTCAGCTGGTCTAGGACTCTTGCCTATTGCCTTGATCCAGAACTTCATCTCCTAGTGGCTTGTATCTGTGATGGTTAGTTTTATGTGTCAACTTGACTGGGCCATCAGGTGCCCAGATATTGGATCAAACATTATTTTGGGTGTTTATGTAAGGGTGTTTTTAGATGAGTTTAACAATTAAATTGGTAGATTGAGTAAAGCAGATTGCCCTCTCTAATGTGGGTGGGCCTCATCCAATCAGTTGAAGGCTGAAACATCAGGTTTTCCTGGGTCTTGAGCTTGCCTGCCTTCAGACTGAGCCACATCATTGGCTCTCCTGGTCTCTGGCCTGCCGACTGCAGATCTTAGGATTTGTTCTCTGGAGAACCCTAACTAACAATATCCTGCATTGCCTTGCCCTCATGCATCGTGGTTGCTGAATCGCCCATTCACGGTGACTTCCAGATACAGAAGCATGCCTTCTCGTCCCCTGCACTTCACATACCTCTTGTCCTTCTTTATACCATCACCTGGCTACATTCTGAGTGACTGCCTTTCTCAACATTCTCAAGAAGTTGTTTAGCTTTTGCCTAGAAAGTTGCAGAGACAAGCATCTCACTACACTGTAAGATAGCCTAACCTATCTCCCAAAAGTTCTATTAGAAATTGGTTCCTTACAGGATTCCAAAATCTGTTTTCCGGTAACTTTGACCTATTACTACTTGGATCTACCTGGGGCAACATAAGATAAGTCTAATCCTTCTTTATCATAACAACTCTAAAAATCCTGAAAATAGAAACCATGCCTTTCCCTCAAACTAGAAATACCTCGTGTTTCCTCCTATAATATCATGGTTCCTCGTTCTCTCATTTCCCCGTTTGCTTTCCTTTAACACAGGTCCATGTGTCTGTGGCCCTTTTAAACAGTGTTGCCCTGAAGTGAGTACAGGCCTCAGCTATGGTCTGACCAATGCAAAATGAAGAACAACTCTTCTTGTATCTAAAGAACTCTGTACCACTTTGATCATCTCCTCATGGGACTCATCACCTATTTATATATTCCCTGTGACAATTCCACTTCCTGCATATAAGCATCCTCAGTCTCACTGTATGTCCTACACAGATACTCATTTTTCTAAGGGTATTTCAGTCCTCATGGTCACATCTAATAATGATAAACTCTGGCCACCCAACTTGACCATCCCCTCCCACACTCCTTGCAATAGTTTGAGGAGATAGAATATCAACTGAGGTGAATTTGAAAATTGGCAACATACTTCAGCTATCTCCACCTAGGTACACAAAATTCTATCTGCAAGTAAGAAAAACTGGCTTTGGTCCCACTGCCTGAATATTTTTATTCAGAGGCTCTGGAGCCTTTTGAAATATTTACTTCTGCCCAATATTGCTGAGCCAATGAAGGGACATTAAAATGACCCTATTTCTCCCAACCCTGTTATCACAGAAGCCCTCTGGGTCGATCAATCCCCCTCTCAGAATGGGTGTGTTATCAATCCCTTTTGACCATGACTTGACTGAATGAATTGTTTAATTTTGCTGACAAGAATCAGTAAGTGTTCTGCCCATTGCATTGTAATGAAGTTTCAATTGGACTTTACCACAACCAATCAAATAATTTACAAATAATGTCAAAACTCCTCCCTGCTTTGAAAAATATATCCAATTATGGGCAATGCTTTCTGTGTAGTACCCCCAAAAGTGAGAAGTACTAATTTGTTCAGATATTCAGGGGAAAAAAAGAGCATATGGCAACTTATTTAACTCTTATCTTAGGACAGTTTTAGATTTACAGAAAAATTGCAAAGATAGTACAGAGTATTCATATAAACTCCACACCTAGATTCCCCCATTAAAATACCCACATTAGTATGATGCATTTGTTGTAATCAATAAACCAGTATTAATATATTATTTTTTTTTAAGTTTTATTTATTTATGGCTGTGTTGGGTCTTCGTTTCTGTGCAAGGGCTTTCTCTAGTTGCGGCAAGTGGGGGCCACTCTTCATCGCGGTGCGCGGGCCTCTCACTATCACGGCCTCTCTTGTTGCGGAGCACAGGCTCCAGACGCGCAGGCTCAGTAATTGTGGCTCACGGGCCTAGTTGCTCCACGGCACGTGGGATCTTCCCAGACCAGGGCTCGAACCCGTGTCCCCTGCATTGGCAGGCAGATTCTCAACCACTGCGCCACCAAGGAAGCCTCAATATATTATTATTAATTAAAGTCCATGCTTTATTCAGATTTCATTAGTTTTTCCCTAATGCCCTTTCTCTGTTCCAGGATCTCATTCAGGTTATCACATTCCATTTAGTCATCATCTCTTCTTAGGCTAATGTTGGCTATGACAGTTCCTCAGACTTTTCATGTTTTTTATGACCTTGACAGTTTTGATAGTTTGTAGAGTATCTCTCAATTGGGATTTATCTGATTTTTTTTTTCATAGTTAGACTGGGATTATGGGTTTGGGAAAGGAAGAATACAGGGATAAAGTACCATTCTCATCACATCCTGTCAAGGGTACATGCTACCCACACAACTTATTACTGTTGATGTCGACCTTGATCACCAGGCTGAGGGATCAAATTCATTTCTATTTTAAAAGAACCAAAATTAGGACTACCTCTGAGTTAAACAATATTTTAAAACCTTTGTGCGCAGTACTTAAGGAATGGGGAGTTATGCTTCCCCCTCACCTTGAGGGCGGAGTATCTGCATAAAGTATTTGTAATTCTTCTAAATGGGGTATTTGTCTATTCTCTCTCATTTATTTATTCATTCAATCATTCATTTATATGAGCATGGATCATGGATATGTATTTTATAATCAGTTATAATCCAATATGACTTAATTTATTTTGTTGCTCAAATTGTTTTAGTTTAGGCCGTTGGGAGCTATTTTAGTTGACTCTTATGTCCCTTTGACTTAACCCCATCACTGTGTATGTGTTTGTGTGTGTGTGTTTGAGCATTTCCTTATGTTCTGGCACTGTAAGATACTCTAGGCTCATCTTGTATATTTCCAGCTTTGGTCCTATAATCAGCTATTTCTCCAGGGATCCCTGGTTACTTCTATTGGATAATGGTGTTAAAGACCTTGATTACAGTGTTAGGTGTGTTCACTGCTACTGGAGTGTCATTGCTTCTAGACCCTCTCAATTGACAGAACAAGGAAATATGTACGTATACAAGAAAATCATGTATATATACATTTCTATTACTATTCATTTACCTAACCATCTGTATAGATGCAGATAGTATATTAAGTAATATAAGTTTTAATTGATAAAATATAACTTATTAGGTCAAACTATACAAAATTGCTATTTTGTGTATCAAAAAATGATGTTTTACATGGCTCAATCTGTTAGATACAGAAAAGAACATAAAACAAAAATGTACAGTTTAACAAATATCCGTGTAACCCAGACTCAGTTAAAAAAAGAAAAAAAGGGAGCATTGCCAACACATACTTCCCCACCTTGGACTCTTTCTCCCTAGAAGCAAATCCTCTCCTAATGTTTGAAATGATTATTTTTCTACTTACTTTATACACAAAGGAAGCTTTGACATCTAAGTATGTAGTCCATAAGCATACAGTATTTTCTATTTTTACTTTTATGAAAATGGAGTCATAATACATGTAACAGTATGCATCTGTGAGATTTATCATGTGTTACATGTAGCTTTGGTTTAATCATTTTCATTGTGTGTAATAATTTATGGTATGAATGTACAATAGTTGATTTACACATTTTGCTGTTGATTGATATCTGGTAATATTGTTCTGAATAGAGAATGAAGAAGTAGCATCATTACATTTTGACTGATCTTCAGATTTCTTGTTATCATGAAGCTTCAAATTTATTGCTATTTTAGAAGAACCAAAATGTCTTAAACAATGTCTTAAAAGACATAATCACGAGGAAACCTTCTGATGATAATTTGGCCTCTCAAGTAATTCTGCCTACAGAGAGAAAATTACATGATCCATTACAAGTTTCCCAGTTTCTGTGAGAATTGAACTTCTCATTGTGAATGAAATAAATTGGCATTAGATTTTCATACCTCTGTCCCAGGGGTTTGGTTAATGAGTCCATCTCAAAGAGATGGATCTTCTTTTGGTATGTTGATAAAATCAGGTAATAAATTCCAGTTCATGAGTCCTCTTCAGAGGCAAGCCTTCCATAGACAGGCATACATTGCTCTCCTTCAGCTGTGAATGTGATCAAGCCAGAGCCTGATTTTCCACTTGAACTTGTACAATATCTAACTCCTATACTCCCAACTGTGGGAAAATTGAATAGCACAAATCAGCAAAAATCCTGGCAAAAATTTATTAATGTTTTATTTTAATAATACTCTATCTTTCAAGCAATTTCTACTTTCCATAATTTACTCATTCTCTTTTACCTGTCTGAATGATATACTATTGTCTGTGACAGAGGTTCTTTTAAGAGAACGAAATTTAAAATATGGCATTTTAAGAAAGCAGCTTTAAAGATTTTAAAGAAAAAGAATAGATAACTATATTTCTAAAAGCGCTGCATGTGTCCAAAATACCTTCGGGGGCTGCATTTAATTCAGAGAAAAGTAGGTCAAACCTTCTAAGATCAATTTCTAATCAAATAGCTACTCTGTATTCTTATAATATTTATTTTATAGCTCTTTCCGTAATGTCATTCTATCTTTCTCTCCCAAACAAAATTACATGAGTTTTATGTTAACCACTATAATATTTTTCATTTCTTGTATGGATTTGTACGGTTAGAATAAAAGCAAAAACAATCTACCTTTAAAATGAATTGTACAGAAGGCTTAAATTTTAATCCTCCCTAAATGCACGTTGATTATTTTTATAACTAATTCAGGGAAATGAAAGAGTGGAAATCTAATTCCCCTTTCTCATATTAGGCACTTCAAATGCATGGATCTTACAGATGTAAACAAAGCTTTATGAGCCCTATCAGATAAGTTCAATATACTCCAAGCATTTAGTCAGTTTCTGAGATAAGTTTATAGTCTTGTTAGAAAGCGACCAAGTTGAAATGAAGGCTGAGAAAGGGAAGACTTGGCTCAGGTGCAGCTGTCATTCTCCATATATCGCCATCTGCTGGGAACATTGGGCACTGCAATTGTGTACAGGACCACATGCATAAAGCTTAGTGTAGATTGAAGGGGGCAAAAAAATAAAGCTGCGAAGATTAAATTAATTTGAAAATACCAATATATTAAATGAATTACACAATTGAATACTTTGTGTTACATTATTAAATGTTATCTTTTAATAATTTTATTCAGTGGTCATTTAAAAACAGAAAAAGATCATTGTACTTTCCATGAAAGCAGATGTCATTCCTGGTTGTGCCTATCTTGCAGTCACCAGAAGAGGGCGCCTAGCATAGTTTCCAGTAAACAATAAGTATTCAGTCTTTGTTGAATGATTGAATGGCAGCCCCTATATCCAAGAAGTCACTTGTTGACATATAGCCTATGGCACAAAATGATTTCTGTAAAGTGCAATTTGAACAGAAAGCTTTACCTAATTGAAAGCACTCTTAATTTCTACTATCGTGCTCTGTAGACTAATTTTGGAGCAAATCCATACAAAATGAATATTACCAGAAATGTAATGGGATTTTATAAATATCTTAACACTATGAAACACTTTGAAATGACTAAATGATTTTCATAAAATAAAAATGATGCAAATATGTGATTGACTGAAGTGTATAAATAGAGAATAAACTGACATATATGAGTTTAGAATTTTTAATATCTAATGTTAGTGCTTTGAATAAGAACAAAGTCAATAAATTCTTCCCCAAGTGCCACAGTCTTTGTAACCCTGGCTCCTAACATAGGGCTTAGCACAGAGTAGACACTCAAGTTTTACTAGTTATTTGAATTTAATTTAGGTACTATATGTAAATGTTCAATGCAAGCAATATGTAGGAAACTATCTATATGCCCTTTCCATCAATAGAATAGACAAGCTTATTGAGAACAGAAAATATGCATTCATTCGTTTTATATATCCAACAGTCTGTTTAGTGCTGGTAAACAGTAGACACTTAATAAATGCTTATAATTCACAGTTAATGAAGGGAGATTACAAAATACTTTAGGAAGTAAATACAGACTGATATTAAGATGGAGCTTGGTAGAAATAATGAGCTCACTTTGGGGTAGAGAATACTGTTATTTTTCTAGAAATTTACCATTTCTCATATCTAACGGTCTTAGAAGATCCAGATCAAATTCAGTGTGATACAATGGAGACTGAAGAAACTTAGTTTAATCAAGGTCACGCAACCAGGAAGATTTAAGACTCAGGTTCAAGTCAGTCTGCAGTCCCCCCTCCTCCCCCTCCACCCCTATTGCATCCCTACCCTGTCATTGATATATCCCACCGAAATTCCAGTCACCTCCTACCCAGTGGTTTTGGCAGACACTAAACTCCACAAGTTCTAGTTCTCAGCCAAATGTCTCTGTCGTTATAGTGCCTCCCCTCAACAACTAGGTACATGCTAAAAATAGCTAGTAAAAAACATTAGGATAGATGTTGTATAGGCAAGTCCTACAGCAATAAGGCACAATGAACTTTTCTCTTATTCTAGAAATGAATAACTCCATCTCCTTTTATGCAAAATATTTATGGGCTGCTAGAGAAAGAGGTCACACATTCCAAGGGGGTCATTTATTTGCCTTTGCCCCTCAGCATCTTTAGAAACACACCCCAATTCAATGTTACAACATAATGTTTAAAACTGCCCGGGAGTATTCACTGATTTACAGGTCAATGCAAACAACCACCACGGTTACGCAATGAATTGTGTTCCTCCCCCAAATTCGTATATTCAAGCCCTCACCCCTAGTACCTCAGACTGTGACTGTATTTGGAGATAGAGCCTTTAAAGGGGTGACAAGGGTTAAATGAGTCGCAAGGGTTGGGCCCTAATCCAATATGACTTGGGTCCTTATATTATAAGAAGCAGAAGAAACACAAGGAATCTACTCACTAAGGAGACAGGTCATGTGAGGACACAGAGAGAAACCAAACCTGCAGACACCTAGATCTTGGGCTTCAAGCCCTTAGAACAGTGAGAAGATACGTTTCTATGGTTTAAGCCTCCCAGTCTGTGGTATTTTGTGATGGCAGCCCAAGCAACTAATACAACCAGGGAGATTCTAATTTCAGCAGAATCTGTGGCCTTCTGTTACACAGATGATGTGAAGTGTGTGTGTGTGTGTGTAAGGGTGAGTGATGCCATTGGTTGTTTCATTTCTATTAATCTCTGGAGAGATACTGCTATGATTAGTATCCATTTTCATGATTTACATGTCTTTTATTTATTAACTATCTGAGAATAACTCACATTAATTTTATTACAGCTTACTATAAATGAAACCCTTTAAAAACTCAGGAATGTTTTTACAAAACTATCATCAGCTGTGAGGTATGTGCTAGTCTTGTAAAATGTGCTTGCTAGTGATTTGTCAGTCTGTTTCCTGGCAACGGAATGGCTTCTGGAGCGTCAAAAGATGAGGTGGAAGAAAAATAAGCTCTTGTTAAAATGCAGTGAAAGCTGAACCTATATTATGGGAAATTTGCATTAATAATTTCTTAGTTACTTAGAAAATCCAGATCAAATTCTGTCAAACTACATCATGCTATCAAATTTAACCTCTCCCTTTCCAGCACAGTTTCTGAACTTCTATGATCAAAGTTGTTGACCTTTGTTAGTAATGTTCCCTATCTCTTCTTTTATGTCAGTATACTTGTATACCAGGGCTCCAGGCAAAGGTAAGGGCTCTCCTCTCCCAGCCCCAAGTCTCCTCCCCAAGCAGCTTATGCAGAATATAATTCTGTGCACCCTGAAGGCACTCAATAAATATTAGAGGAATTAATATTATGCAAGTGTTTTGAAATTGAGCTTCAGTTAACAAGTCTCATGAATGTAGATAAAGTAAACTGAGAAAATTAAGCAGTTTTGAAATAACATGATAAAGTGTGGCAGGGAACAGCAGGTGAGGAAAAATCAAGTCTTCTAGGAAAAGTAGCCTTGGAGCTTTAATTACCTAAACTGAAGAAAGGAATTGTCCTCTTAACTCCAGTGTATATACAAAGCTTAAAACTATGAAAATTTACACTAGATTGATGGTTTTCTTTTAGTATCCTGATGGAAATTTGTTCATTCCTGTATTGCTGTTGGTGTGAAGTGCTAAATTATAACTGTCATCACTGGTTGGGATGATTAACTTCGTTCATGAGCAGTGTCATAGCATTAACCAAGGGAGGTGGAGGTTGTTTTTAGCTTGAACCCCAAGGAAAAAGTGACCTTCTTATTCAAAAGGAGCTAAATAAAAGAGATTTTAAAAATCCAAGCTAGAATAAACAGTGAACTCTCAGAGTGTAGCTGACAAGAGATAGAAACAGGATTGACTACTCAGATTAGATAAAGTTCTGCAGACTCAAAAATTGAGCCATTTTTCAGGACAAAAAGTAGAGCATGCAGCAAGCATCTTACTGAGCGTTACTGGAGGAAAACCAGCCAATGAGAACTTGGGACCCCTCTTCACCACATCCGCCATTGGTGGTTATACCCGGAATAAACCACGCCAAAAACTGGAGAGCCTTATTGAGAGTGTGTTAAGCTAAAATAGCTCTGGCAAAATGTTGTACAAATTCTAATTTGAGGCGCATCTCCTATTATGACATTATTTTCTTTCTGTGTCTTTTTAAGCTGAGTGCTCTCAGTTGAAGGGTTGCCTGCACTGGCTTCTCTGACGAGTCTTAGAACACTCTTTCTCTCACACACCCCTTAACAGCTGGCTTTTCATAATTTTCCATGGAGAGTTCTATGCTACTGTTGCCTTTATACTCACCACCCTACTAAGAAATAGTTGCAAGTTGAGAACTGTCCTTGGTCAAGTTCAGCTGTCCATTAGCATTTCATCATAGCTGGGCTTTTCTTCTTCATCTTTTTTTTCCCCCCCTCTGGAATGGACAGGAGTTGTCACACTTCTGAAGCAAACCTCAATGATGTGTTTGGTCCTTTTGAAGGAGTCCTTGCTCAGAGATCTCTCTGATATACATGTCTGAACTCAGCGTCGATTCCCCTTTTGATCTGCTAACACTGGTGAGAGCAAGTCTTTCTCTGAGCTGCCCTTTACAATACCAAAGATCTACGGTGAGCTCATTCTACCTGGCTGGTGTCAAAGCAGCTATTCATCCAACCAATATTTGAGAGCTTACTATCAGCTAAACACCACACCAAGACGTGCATGAAGATTACACAAGGCTATGCTTCACATACAATGAATTCAGAACTTAAAGTTTAAAATTCAGAATTTAGAGACACATAAACAAGTGGAAGAAGTGGTTCCTTCTGCCCGAGGGAGCTGGGTAATGCTTTATGGAGTGTTTGGCTCTTGTTCTAGGTCTTAAAGGATGAAAGAGAATTTTTTTTAAAAGCCAAATTTAGCATTTAAACTAATGAGGGGCCCCTCCCTAAGAGCCTGAGGTGAGGTGCAGTGTAAACACATCAGGGTCACATGATGGGGCAGGCTATCTCTAGGAAGGGGAACAGGTGATTTCCCCCAAATGGAATGCTGGACAGACAAAAATTTATATTTACTCTAGAACTGAGGAAGACCTAGGAAACATTGATTTTTTTTTGTTTCTTTGTTATTTTCTTTAACATGAAATCCAGCCCATGGAAAATCTAACATAAAAAACAAACAAACAACAAACAAAAAAGTCTATCCTTGTTTGAGTAATTCCATTTTCAAATTAGCAACATGCCCCATCAGAAATGTTTCTAAAAATTCTTAAACCAAAAAATAAACAATATTTTAAATACATTTTTTGCAATTTCAGGAAAAAAAGGTAAACATTGAAATATATTAAGCAAAAGATGTAGTTTTTTTCCTTAGCAAAACCAAAAAACTACTCTAACAGAGTATCTTCCAATTTTTTATTAAAATTTTATTATTATAAAATGTAATTAGGTTACACAGGACTTAGCTTTCTATCAAGTTCTATATACTCTAGAGGTATTTTCATTTATATATGTCTCTTTGCCTACATGTAAGTAAGTGAAATTTAGGTAATCACATTAATAGATAAAATAAAATTTTAGAAAGCTCAAAACGCAGTAATTAGGTTTAAAATTACTTTAAGGAAATATGTCTGAATTTTAATCATTTTTAAAAAATAATTATTCTCTGTATTTAACCATTATGTAATGTAAAGAATACTGTTATAATTTATTAAAATAGCATGTAATCTAGTTTCTTATTAGGGACTATTAATATGTATAAGAGAATTGTTTACAACTAGTATCACATTAGCCTTCTCTGATCTACAAAAAACACCATTGCCTTAGAAGGCATGAAATTACTTCTACATACATGAATATTTTATCTCTAATTACTCAAGGCATTTATTTTTAAATACTTTTAGTCCTTTCCTCAAATATATAACCATTGCAATATAGTAAAGATCATAATTTAGACTGTGTGGGGTTATCCCATTAATTAAAATTCTATCTATGGCACAAAATAATTATAACTTTAAAATTATCTAAGTAAATTTCTGTGCCCTAAAGGCTAAATATAACTGAATATATGCAAAATAATTATGGGAGAAAATCTAATATTATGATGATGTACCTCACTCTAAGCAACAAATACTTTCTTGGAAAGTTCTGTGTAAATTGGGCTATATTTGAAAGGATATATAAGGAAAACTTACAATTGGTTTCTCTTTAAAATGATTTTTTTTTTTTTGAATTTGCAATGTCTTGTAAAATGAATGTCTTTTTTTTTAAGATTTATTTATTTTTGGCTGCATCCGCGTCTTGCGGCACGCAGGATCTTTTGTTGTGGCACGGGCTTCTCTCTGGTTGTGGAGTGCAGGTTTTCTCTTCTCTAGTTGTGCCGCGAGGGCTACAGAGCACGTGAGCTTTGTAGTTTGCAGCAGGAGGGCTCTAGTTGAGGTGCGCGAGCTCAGTAGTTGTGGCACGCGGGCTTAGTTGCCCCGTGGCATGTGGGATCTTAGTTCCTGACCAGGGGTCAAACCCATGTCCCCTGCATTGGAAGGCGGATTCTTTACCACTGGACCACCAGGGAAGTCCCCAAAATGAATGAATCTTAATTTCTCCTTTTAAATTTCTGAATTTTCTTAAATAAGACATGTGTGAAGTAATGTCATTTCAAAATCATTGAGCACAGGACTGATGCTGGACCCACCAACCTCGGAAAGAACACAGGTTAAGTCTGCCTGTGAGATGGAGCTGGTGTTTGTAAATACAGGCAGACGTAGAAACAAGTAGAATGTGATATTTACAGATTCTAAAAAAATTACCAAACCACAATTTCTCTGGGTTTTTCAAGTCATTTGCCTAGCTACCCCTAACATGTTATAGCTTAGAAAATTACTGTTAGCTTACAGATTTTCTCTGAAAATCAATTTTAAAGATGAGGCATAAGATGCCAGGTAATACCCATGTATTTTTTTTTACCATATTTAGCTTTCAACAAAATATGTCCTCATCCCCTGTGTCATAGAGATAGCATTATCTTAGATGCAATGGAAAAACATGAAAATTATTGTGTTGAAGATTTTTAAACTTTTCATTCAGATTAATGAGTTTGATACAGCTGATCCTCAGATGTAGATGTAAGTTTGTTTTGTTACAACTAATTTGTACTGCATATAACCATGCTTAATATTTTTCCCATTTAAACATAAACTGCTTTTTAGAAATTCTTTTTTTTTGTTCTTATTAGTTATCTATTTTATACATATTAGTGTATATAAGTCAATCCCAATCTCCCAGTTCATCCCACCACCCACCCCCCGCTTTCCCCCCTTGGTGTCCATACATTTGTTCTCTACATCTGTATCTCTATTTCTGCCTTGCAAACCTTGCAAATGGTTCATCTGTACCATTTTTCTAGATTCCACATATATGCATTAATATACGATATTTGTTTTTCTCTTTCTGACTTACTTCACTCTGTATGACAGTCCCTAGGTCCATCCACGTCTCTACAAATGACCCAGTTTCGTTCCTTTTTATGGTTCAGTAATATTCCATTGTATATATGTACCACATCTTCTTTATCCATTCGTCTATTGATGGACATTTAGGTTGCTTCCATGACCTAGCTATTGTAAATAGTGCTTCAATGAACATTGGGGTGCACGTGTCTTTTTGAGTTATGGTTTTCTCTGGATATATGCCCAGTAGTGGGATTGCTGGGTCATATGGTAGTTCTATTTGTAGTTTTTTAAGGAACCTCCATACTGTTCTCCATAGTGGCTGTATCAATTTAGATTCCCACCAACAGTGCAAGAGGGTTCCCTTTTCTCCACACCCTCTCCAGAATTTATTGTTTGTAGATTTAGAAATTCTTAGTTTGGACTGAACATGTATGCTTGGTATTTGTGAGATTTTAAAATAATGATATAAATTATAATGGGTTTCTAATTTTTTAAATTCAGTTCAAATACCTAATTGTGAAATAGAAGATTCAGCATTAACACCCTCTTACTTCAAAGAGCCTGTTACCTCTGTGAGCACTTTTTCCAGCTTTATTGAGATATAATTGACATATAACCTTGTATAAGTTTAAGATGTCCAATGTGTTGATTTGATGCACTTATATATTGCAGTCTGATTACCACTGTGGCTCTAGCTAATGCCTCCATCGCTTCTAGGTGAGCATGTTTTTTTTTGTTTGTTTGTTTGTTTTAACATCTTTATTGGATTATAATTGCTTTACAATGGTGTGTTAGTTTCTGCTTTATAACAAAGTGAATCAGTTATACATATACATATGTTCCCATATCTCTTCCCTCTAGGTGAGCATGTTTTTAATGTGTACTGAGGAACACTAGTGCTACAGAATGTAAATAGCTGTTGCAGAAAATGAAGTTCTTATGACCAGTCAAGTTAGGAGACACAGGTTTAGACAAAGATAAAGACATTTCCTTACTCTAGAATCTTTAATATGTTAATTATATATAATGGGAAGTTCTAAAACAGTGTTAAAGAGAATCTCCCAACTTTGTGAAGAATTCCTTCTTTTTTTTTTTTTTTGTTTGGCAAAGGATTTGTTTGTCTTCCCTGTGTTTCTCAGAACAATGGGGACAGTCAGTAAAAATACACTTGTAACGCCAGGAAGGACATGGCAGGAACCCTGAGAACACCATCACTGTCAACAGGCACATGTACAATGATTTCACAGTGCTTGACTTTGATGCAAGGACTATCCAACTATTAACAGTTTGGAAGCCTTAATCCTGATCTATTTTTGGAATTTTTTACAATATTTGTACCTTTAGATATAATAGTGCCTGGTACATGGTATGTGATAAAGAGATATTTGCTTAGCAAATAACTATAGTCTGTCTCTACTCAATCATTTTCTATTCATGTGACACTTTGTCTAATCTCTTTAAACCTTAGATTATTCATACGTAAATGGAAATAATAATAGTACTTTACTGGTCTACTGGGGCTACCATAACAAAATAACATAGACTGGGTGGCTTAAATAACAAAATTTTTTCCCACAATTTTTGAGGCTAGAAATCCAAGGTCAAGGTGTCAGCAGGGTTGGTTTAATTCTGAGGGCTCTCTTCTTGGCTTGTAGATGGCCATCTTCTCCCTTTGTCTTCACATGTTTGCCTGTCTGTGTGTTGATCATGCATAGAAACACCACTCTTGCTGGATTAGAGCCCACCGAGTGACTTCATTTTACCTTGATTACCTCTTTAAAGGCCTATCTCCAAATACAGTCACATTCTGATGTATTGCGGGTTTGGACATCAACGTATGATTTAGAGAAACACACGATTCAGCACATAACAAGTACCTACCTCATTGGGTTGCCGTATACATTAAATAACATTTATATAAAATCCAGCACAAGGTCTGGGATGTAGCAAGAACATATTAAAAGTTAGTTATTTATATTGATTTCTATTGGCCCAGACTGTTTCCACTTGAAAATATAATGGTCTAAGATTTTCAAACGAAACTCAAGTATTCTTGAAAATAAAATAACAAAACTGTAGGAAAAAATATTATAATGTAATTTTGACCATAAAGAAATAGATTTTGAGGGAAAAAAATGTCATAAGATTACCAGATGTGGCAATCATGAACTCATGCTGAAACTAACATGACATTGTAAATCAACTATACTTCAATTAAAAAAAGAGTAAAAATATATATATATCTGCTAACCAGACTAATTATTAAAATATGTTGATAGAACTATCATACCCATACTCAGATGAATAACAATAGAATCTATGCTTTTAATTTGAATATAAACAATTACATATTGTATTAATTAAGCTTGTTAAGTGGACTCAATGTCCCCTGCCACATTTGCATGGTGGTATCAGGACTACTACTCAGAGTCTCTTAACAAGTCTGTACTTTGTAGTCGTTCATGTCAGAAGTCTGTTCTCCCCTACCTAAATGCCTTCTGTTTTCTGACCACAATGCCTTGTTCCTGTTGGGTATTCTCTCATGCTACAGTATTCCCAAGCAGTCATGTCAGTCTTCTATCCTTTTTGCTATCCACAGCTGAATAATTCTCACTTTCAGGATGGCATGATCAAGTAAGACCAATGATGGGCTGGTAAAAGTTTAAAAAGCCAACTCTTGGGGAGGGGTCCTGATTTGTAGAGCTGCTGATTTCTGTGGTGTAATCTGGCTCATTTCCAGCTACCAACGTGATGTCAACTGGCTTACTAAACTCGTGGTAATTTAACAATCTCCTCTGGCCAGGCTGCGCAAGCCAGCTCTGCTATTCCACCAAGAGAGGGCAAAATTAGACTTTCCCCCATTTTTCCAGCAGAAACGATTTAGGAGCTGAAGAATTCCAAACAGGCTTAGAACTAGAAGCATCTTTGATGGTTGCCACGCCATCTCTTCTATTTTACAGGTGAAGAAATTTCCATCCAGAGAGGTTAATCGTTACAGTTCCTTGCCCTGAATCTTTATGACTGTTGTCTTTACGCCAACATGGCTTAGCAGACCAGAGTGTGCTCAAATGTTCTTTTTTCACAGTATTGGATTAAAGATCAGCCTTTGACCTGCAGCTACTGTCATTATTTGTCAAGTTTTTGCTGTTTATCACTTAAAATAATGAAATTCTGCAATCTTTAAGTTCGCTGGGACTGCAGAGGTTCTCTCTTGTGCAGGGCAGTCCTTTCTACACCCTGTCAGGCATGTGGTCATCCATCTCTTACTTAAAGTACTCTACCTTTTTTGTTATTGGTCAGCTCTAACTGTGAGAAAATTCTTTTAAAATAAAAGACAGATAGTAATAACCCAACTTTAAAAATGAGACAGCAGAGGATCCAGGAAGCCTAGGTCCAGAAGAAAGTGAGTAATATAACTGGAATTAGAACCCTGAATATAAACCTAAGCTAGTGATCTTTCTCCTATACCATGTAATACCTCCTTGTTCCCGAATGTGATTGAAGAGAGTAAGGTGGGGATTGTGCTATATAGATTGATTCTGCAACATTGATAACTTTTCAAAAGTACAAGACAGTTTTCTATCCACACACACGTATTTGTTTGGTTAACTATAATATGCTGAAAACTTAGGCCACACAGCTTGCAAACAAAGATAAAAGGGGCTCTTCCGTTGAAAAAAAACTTACAATCTAGTTGGAGAAATGACATATATGAAAAGGTATCTGATGGTAAAAAGCTATAAATAATAAATGCTTATGAATAGTACAGATACAAAGTGTTACTAGGGGTCAAAGGAAAAAAACAATCTTAACCTTGGCGGGTACAAAATGCCCAGAAGATTTGGAATTAGACTTTACAACGTGATCTCAACCTAATTTTCCAGAATTATTGTTTCTTACTTTCCTACACAAATAACTCAAAGCAAACATATTATCATGTTGAAATGTCTGGCATTTTCCTTCCTCTGGGCATGTACTTATTCTGTATACTCTTCTCCACTCTCCCTACCCTAGAAATTTTCAAAGCTCAGATCTAATTGTATCTCTCAATATTTACCATCACTATTTCACCAGAGGAAGTCATCCCCAAACATTTGAAATGCTATGGTACTTCTTCATAACCTTTCTAGGATAATTTTCCTTTAAACAAAACATTGTATTTGTATATGCAATAGATACTTTTCTTTAAAGTAAAACCTAGGGAGTATCTACATATTTATTATAATGTGGTTACCATTGTTGAAAACATTTTTAAAAATTCCACTTTGGAATTGCCATCAGAGCTCATTTTAAAACCGAAAGAGATTATTTTTATTTTACTGCCAATTGTCATTTAGTTGTTGTTTATTTCTTAATCAGTCATTATTTACAGTCATCTCATTACTTTAGGACTACAGAAGACCACTGTCTTCCTGGATTTAACTTTATCATTTCAACTATTATGAGAGACACAGAGAAGTAATGAGTCACATAAGATGCACTTTTTCTAAAGTAAAATTTGAATAGTATATGATGTAAGATTGCTGTGCAGAAGCAAATTACTTAGGTAATGAGGAAACTTATGTAACTGCCCAGCATCCATGTCTCAATGCAGGTTTTTGTGTTCTCCACCCACCACCCTATATATAAAAAATCCTGTGAAGTGATTCTTTTAAAATGATTTTGAAAATAAAGCCAATTCGTTGTGCCAGTTTAAACACAGTCGAGATCTTTAGATTAAAAAACAAAGTGAAATGTTGAAATTGATAGTGAATCAAATCGATGATGTAGATAGGGTACCATATACTTTGTGATTTGTGAAACTGTTACAGATTTGTGAAACTGATTTGTGAAACTGTTACAGTGACTGCTGCAGCCAGAACAGTAAGCACATAACAAGCGAGAGCTAAAACTGGAAAGAAAATTGAGACTGCGAGTTTTCTTACTTTGACAGAAGTATTATTCAACAGAAAATCCTGGTATTTGTTATTTAAATTACTTTAGATTCATATTTCTATATTCATTACAGGTATGAAAGTCATTTCCTGTATTTTATGAAGGAAATTATATATCTAGTTCAGTAGTTCTCAACCCCTTTGAGATTAAGAAAACTTTGGCGAATTGATGAAACAGTACTCATCTCAGAAAAATGTTTTTATATACAAACACAGTTTTTCGCACAAGTTCAAGATTTTACAGATCCCTGAGGATCACCCATGGGCCCCAAGATAAGAAAAACAGTTATCACTAAAATTCAAGTTTATATAGACACAGAGTAAATACCTCGAGAATATCAAGGGGTTTGCTCTAGTTTATATTTCCCATCATGCTTAGCACATTGCTTTGTAGTAGTCTGTGTCCAGGAATATTGCAAAAACTGTAACATCTTTTGAGTCTAATCAAGAGTTATCTATCGGTAATTTCCAGTAAATTTCATTCCTTATATTTAGCTAATATACCAAGTATGATCCTATTAAAATTTATAATTGCTCATATAGTTACAGGTGTACAAATAATGGGTTACCCATCGTTTTTTTCTCTTTCAAATGATGAGAACCTCCAATATGAATTCACAACTATAAGATTACGTGAGACAGAGCCCAAACGGCATGGTGAGCAGCATGCTATCCTATATTAAGTGGTCGTCACCATTTTTTATCTACTTGACATGCAGTAACAACACATCAAAGTTATTAAGATTAATGGCCTAATGATTAATGCTGGAGTGCACATATGTAATCAGTCTGAATTAAGATTTCTGTGAAGCATGTGGAAAATATCTGAAACACAAATTCACTAGTGTGGTATTTGTACCATTGAGTATCTTGCACCTAGTTAAAGTACAAATGAGATCATGTATGTGAAGGTGGTTTACACTGTGATATGAAATGTAAAATAGGGATTTGTAGCATCATTGCTTTCTCACTAATTTAGGGATTTGTACAGAAATGTATAAACAGCAAAATAAAATTCAAAAAAGTTTTAGTAAATTCTTTAAATAAGAAATGGGGAAGATTCATTCATTCAACAAAATTACTCTAATACACATAAAGGAGGGTTCTCTGGTTTCAAGCCCATGATTATAGACGGTGATCTATAGGTTCTTATCGGTAAATTGCTTTCCCATTGCAGTTTTGGGGTCAAGATGTCATCAGAGAACAAGCATGTAACACTTGCTCAGCTGGTAAATGTTTTTAGAAATTCCTTTCATGGCTTATTCATAGAAATTCTTTAGATAGAAAACAAGTGAGTTTTAAAATCTACAGTAATTTGTTTTCATTTGCTAATTGAAGTATTCGCAGTTATGCCCCTTGATTGTCTGAAATAGCTAAAGCCAGGTCAAAAAGTTCTAATTTGGATTGAAATAAATTAGTGGAAACCACTTTGAAAACATGGAGACCATGAAACAGACTTACAGTTCTTTCAAAATAGCCTGGAAAAGAATAATTGGAATTCACTAGAGAAGATTTTATCACTAGCGAACCCACAGTACCAATGCATTTGCACTGTAAATGTTTCACCAGGTTGAGAATGGAGTAAGTTTCCTTCCTTCTGAAAAAAATAAATAAATAAATAAAGTAGCTACGAAATAGCCTTTCCTATAACTGCTTGTCCTAAGTCCCATAATCAGTAATTAGATCCTGGCAGCATTCTTTATCATTTTCAATCTATATAGGATAGACAATTTAACTTGGCATAAGGATGAATATGAATTTTTTAAGCAAAGAAATTAGAAGTGGTTAAAACTATGTTTATATTGGTATGTAAGTCCACTCTAAATGACCTATGCTTAGATAAGTCTCTCAACCCTTTCTTTCATTTGAAACAGGAACTCATTTGAGGTTTATCCCTGTAGGTTTGAGGTTAACTTTCGCCTTGAAGAACTCATCTAAACACATATGTTTTTGAAGACAGTTATTTAGTTACTGCTGCTGGTGGAATACAAAAGAAAAAGAACTCTGAGTTACAGACTTTCTATATAAGAACAAGAAAGGATTCACCTCCAAGAATATTACACACATATTCTTGATTAATATTCTACACTATTCTTATTTCAGCAATTGGAAGGAAATCAACAGGAGGCAGAATTTCCAGTGTTGTAAATAGCTGTGTCCTCTGACAAACCCACGGACTAGCTGGCCACTGTACAGTAACTGGTAGTAATTCCAGCTTCTCATCCTGAAGCAGTGTCATGATTAGGGCCTGAGGTCAGTGCAACCGGTACATAAACCTTTCATCTGAGATCCGGTTCAGTAGCTTCAAGTGCCTATTGAGTCTTCATTCCCTTGAATACCCCACTAACAGCTCGAGGTCATTATTTGAACCCAAAATTAAACCCAGCTGCTCACCCACCCTTTATCCTACTCTCCTCTTTATCAATTACTCTGTTTCATCATCAACTTCAACTTCTTTCCAATATTTGGCTTGAAATATTAATTTTCTCTTTCATCTCCCTCATTAACCATCTTTAACCAGCAGTAAAACCCTGTCAACTCTTCTTTTGAAATATTTTAAAATTTTGATTCCCCTCCTATTGTTTATTACAATGACATTCATAACCTCACTGATAATCCTAACAGCCAACTAACTAGTCGCCCTGACTCTGGTGTCTCCCTTTTACAATCCAACAAAAAAAATGACTTCATCTTTCTTGTTATTCAAATGGTGGAATTGCAGCCCATCGTAGCCATTAATTTTGCTCCACACAGATCATGAGCACATCTAAGTTTTAAACACAAATTTGTTTTCTTCAAGCACAGACTTAGGAGGCAGTAAGTGTAAGTGGAAATGTTCTCTCCTTCCAGAACGATTGTATCACCTTGTTTTTTAAAAACTTAGGAGTAATCCTAAACTCTTTTTTCTCCATCCCCTCACCTTAAATCAATCCCCAGTCCTCTTCCTAAATATCCTCCAAATTAACCTCTCCTTCCTAAACCCTCTCAGCTACTTTAGATCAAACTGCCCTCTTTCCTTCTTGAACAGTTAAAGTAGATTTCAGTCTCCCCTCCCAACTTTTGCCTCATTTGCAGCCTCTCCTAATCCATCCTTCACATTACTGTCAGAATTATTGTTCTAAAATATAAATCTGATTATGTTTTCTTACAGAAGTTCCTTCAATAACTCACCATCACCTATATCAATTTCTCAAAGCATAGCCAAAGGTCACCTGCATCTGAAGAATTAGGGGTTTTTGCTTAAAACATAGATTCTCAGATCCTGCTTCAGATTACTGGACAAGAATTTTTAAAAGACTCTGAAATAATAATATTACATCCCATTTGCCTTCAGGTTAACGTCTAACTCACATGCCACAATGATATTGTTCCTGTCTACCTTCTAATTTTATATCCTCCTGCACTTTCAACCTATACTTGTATCATAGCCCTTAAGAATTGCTTGTGTCCCCTTAAAAGTTTGTGATCTTTCATACATCTGAATTTTCAAGCATAACGTTTCTTCTGTCTGGGCTACCCTTTGCCACCATATCTGTATAATAAATATCAGTCATCCCTCAAGACTCAGTGGAAGCAACATCTTTACCTGGGAAGATTTTACTGTCCTCAATTCCCTGTTTCAATTTGGTAAGTCACTTCTTGCTTATCTGATAGTCCCTACAACACCACTTGGCCATTATTTGCTTACATACTTGTTTCATTTAGAGGACCGTGAGCTTCTTAAGAACTACTAATATATCGTACCTAAGTTTATATTTTTAATACCTAACACAGTGCTCAAGAAACATTTGTTAAAGGGATTAATTGAGTAAATAAATAAGTGAAGGGCTTCCCTGGTGGCGCAGTGGTTGGGAGTCCGCCTGCCGATGCAGGGGACACGGGTTCGTGCCCCGGTCCGGGAAGATCCTACATGCCGCGGAGCGGCTGGGCCCGTGAGCCATGGCCGCTGAGCCTGCGCATCCGGAGCCTGTGCTCCGCAACGGGAGAGGCCACAACAGTGAGAGGCCCGCATACTGCAAAAATAAAAAATAAATAAAAAATAAGTAAAATAAAAAAGTGAAGGAGGAAGGGAAGATGAGAGTATGTTGGGGACCTTACCTATTTCAGGTAAGACCTGAAATAGTGTCTTACCAAAATATCCACTGCAAATTTTATTGTATGGTATTTAAATTGAACAGTAAATATCCATGTAATTCAGGACTATCAAACTCACAATTCTTCTTTACTCTCTCCCCAATTTCTTTTTTCCCATCTGCCAGTCTGGTGTAATTACAATTTCTACCTTGGGGTAGTGAAAATTAATTGGCTTGCAAATAATGATAAATTAGTCAATGTTCATAAAATGCTCTCTGGATGAGAAGCACTCCATCACCTCTAAGCATTTTTTATTTATTATAAAATAAACTGATGCATTATCAATACTTAGGCCACACTTGTGATTTATGCCCTAAATACAATGAAGCTTTTTCTCTATCTAGTTCTAAAATCCAGTCTACCTTTCATTCTGGTATGTAGAGCCTTACATCCCTGTCACTGTGGGAAGACATATGATGAAATTAGATACCATTTTGCAAAGTCTGAAACAATATTGTGGATAGGAGAATGTATAACACTCAGTATATTCTGGCTCTAATTCTGACTGTGACGCTCAGGTTTAAATTTCACCCACAACCTTGGAAGGCCTAGGGCTGGTTGGGTTGTTTACGGCTAGTTTGGGAAGTATGTTACCTCACCCTCAGGATATCCCAGGAGACATAGAAACCCACAGGTCCTGGCAAACAAAAAATCATGCAAAAGTGGCAATTAGGGTTTATAGAAGATCCTTTCTCTGAAGAGGACCAGAAGCACGTTTCAAACGAGCCCACATTCAAGGGATTCATGACTATATATATATATATATATATATATGGAAAAGGCACTGCTACTTTTAGGAGTAAAAGGTTAAATATCTGGAAAGCATGCTACAGCATCCATTGCAACCTGGCTCTGGAACTTCTTCTCTTTGTGTTCAACGTTCAAGCCTGCTCCTTCCGCTTGGTTTCCTTGTTTTGATCTTATATACTTTCTTGACACTGGTTTGGTTCCTTCCTCTGGTTCTTCCTTCTCTTTGCTATTCTAGATCACAAGATATACTTGCCCAAGGGTGAGCTAGAATAATATGACTAGGATTAAGACAAAAAAAGAATTGAGGCAGAGTTGTCAATCCTACCACAAAGTAATTCCTCCACATTCTACTTCTAAGAATGATTATGCATAATGAAGTCGAGGGCATGTGATTTTCCTGTCTCTGTATACCTGCCCTTCTGTTTTTCTTCACTCTCTCTCTACAACAACAGCATCTCAACTTCTAGATCTTTGCTGGAGTTCTTACTTTCCTGATGATATCCTTCTCCTATGTGTATATCTAAATGCAATGTCATGCTTGAGTTATGTCTCTGCCTCAATTATTTCTCCAGCATTCCTACCTTCTTCAGACTCTTTTAGCATACATCATCTGCATCACTTATTGAGTATTTAGCAATAACCTTTGCCTTTGCCATTTTAATACTAATTGCTGTTCATGTTACTAACCATGAATTTCTTGTACTTTTTCAATATCAATGCCTAGCATAATATCTTGCCATTGCAGGTTTTTTTTCATTGGTTGGTTGGGTTTTTTTTTTTTAAGTTTCTTAATGTTATCGATTCTGTTCTCTTACTCCTGTCAGGAACCATCAAATATATTGTTTTCTGTAAAAGAAATGGATAATCACTTGCTTTATATTTATACTTCTGGGCTTCCCTGGTGGCACAGTGGTTGAGAGTCTGCCTGCCGATGCAGAGGACACGGGTTCGTGCCCCGGTCCGGGAAGATCCCACATGCCGTGGAGTGGCTGGGCCCGTGAGCCATGGCCGCTGAGCCTGCACGTCCAGAGCCTGTGCTCCGCAATGGGAGAGGCCACAACAGTGAGAGGCTGGCGTACACCAAAAAAAAAAAAAAAAAAAGAATTATATTTCTCCAGCTCTACTGAAAAATAATTGATGTATAACATGTAAGTTTAAGGTGTACAGTGTGATGATTTGATACACATATATGTTGTGAAACACCACAATAACATTGGTCAACACCTCTATCACCTCACATAATTACCATTTTTTTGGTGTGTGTTTATAGCATTTAAGATCTACAGTCTTAGCAACTTTCAAGTATATTATACAGTATTATTAACTAAAGCCAGCATGCCTTATTCACCTTAGAACTTATTCATCCTATAGCTGGAGGGTCTATACCTTGACCAACATCTCTCCAATTCCTCCACCAGCTCAGTCCCTGGCAACCACCATTCTACTTTCTATTTCTATGGTTTCTGCTTTCTTAGATTCCACATATAAAAGAGGACATACGCTATTTTTCTTCCTCTGTTTGACTTGTTTTGCTTAGCATAATGCCCTCAAGGTCTAATCATGTTGTCACAAATGGCAAGATTTCCTTCTCTCTTATGGCTGAATAAT
>NW_020837969.1:19007614-19046696 GCF_003676395.1 Aethalodelphis obliquidens | reverse complement strand
CATACACACACACACACATAGCACATCTTCTTTATTCATTCATCCGTGACAGACACTTAGGTTGTTTCCATGTCTTAGCTATTTTGAATAATGCTGCAATGAACGTGGTGGTGTAGATATCTCTTTAAATAGTGATTTCATTTCCTCAGTATATATACCCACAGGTGGGACTGCCGGATCATATAGTAGTTCTATTTTTAGTTTTTGGAGGAAACTCCATACTCTTTTTTCATAGTGAACGTAGCAGTTTACATTCCCACCAACAGTGCACAAGGGTTCCCGTTTCTCCACACCCTCACCAACACTTGTTATGTTTGCTCTTTTTGGTGATAACATTGTAACAGGTGTGCGGTGATAGCTCATTTGGGGTTTGATTTGCATTTCCTTGACAATTAGTGATGTCAAACATCTTTTCATGTACCTGTTGGCCATTTGTATGTCTTCCTTGGAAAAATGTCTGTTCAAAACCTCTGCCCATTTTTCATCAGATTGTTTTTCTGCTATGGAGTTGTACAAATTCCTTATATATTTTGAAGATTAACCCCTTATCAAATAGATGATTTACAAATATTTTCTCCAATTCTATAGGTTATCTTTTCATTTTGTTGACTTTTCTCTTGCTGTGCATTCACTTTGGAGTTTGTTGCAGCCTCGCTTGATTTTGCTTTGTTGCTTATCAAAGAAATCATTGCCAAGACCAATGTCAAGGTATTTTTCCCTGTGTTTTGTTATAGGAGTTTTATGGTTTTAGGTTTTACATTTACGTCTTTCATCCATTTACAGTTAAGTTTTTGTGAATGATGAAAGATAGGAGTCCAATTTCATTCTTTTGCATGTGAATATTCAGTTTTACTAGCACCAATTATCAACTTTCCCCATCGAATATTCTTGGCCCCCATGTCAACTATTAGTTGACCATATAGTTGACCATATATTCATGGTTTTATTTCTAGGCTATTGGTTCTGTTCCATTGGTCTATGTGTCTGTTTTTTTATCAATACCATACTATAGCTTTGTAATAAAGATTGAAATCGGGAAGTGTGTGCCTCCTGCTTTGTTTCTCCTTCTCAGGATTGCTTTGGCTATTTGGAATCTTTTGTGGTTTCATACAAATTTTGGTAATTTTTTTTTTCTATTTCTGTGAAAAATTTTGCTGAAATTTTGATAGGGTTTACATTGAATCTCTAGATGCCTTTGGGCAGTTTGGGCACTTTAACAATATTAATTCCTCCAATCGATGAACACAGGATATTTTTCATTTATTTGTGCCTTCTTCAGTTTCTTTCATCAGTGTCTTAAAGTTTTGAATGTACAGGTCTTTCACCTCCTTGGTTAAATTTGTTCCTAAGTATTTTATTATTTTTAATGCTATTATAAATGGGATGGTTTTCTTTATTTCTTTTTCAGATAGAAAATTTATTATTAGTGTATAGAAATGCAACTGATTTTTGTATGTTGATTTCATAACCTGCAACTTTACTGAACTTGTTTATTAGTTGTGACAGGGTCTTTTTGTGGAATCTTTAGAATTTTTCTCTATATAAGATCATATTGTCTGCAGACAGACAATTTTACTTTTTCCTTTCTGATGTGGTTGCCACTTATTCCTCTTTCTTGCCAAATACCTTTGACTAAGACTTCCAGGACTATGTTGAATAGGAGTTAGATAGTCAGGACCCTTCTCTTGTTTATAAACTTAGAGGAAAAAAATATATTTTTAATTGTTATATCCACCTGGTGAATTGATCCTTTATCATTATGTAGTGACCTTCATTGTCTCTTTTTACAGTTTTTGACTTCAAGTCTACTTTGTCTGATATGATATAATATAGCTACCCCTGCTCTCTTTCGGTTTACATTTGTGTGGAATACATTTTTCCTCTCCTGCACTTTGAGCCAGTGAGAGTCCTTAAAGCTGAAGTGAATCTCTTGTAAGCAGAATATAATTGGGTCTTGTTTTTTAACATGTTCAGCCACTCTATGCCTTTTGACTGAAGAATTTAATCCATCTACATTTAAAGTAATTATTGATAGGTAAGGACTTATTAATGTCACCTTATTAATTCTTTCCTGGCTGTCTTATAGTTCCCTTGTTTCTTTCTTCTTTTCTTGCTGTCTTTCTTTGTGAACTGATGATTTTCCATGGTAGTACACTTGGCTATTGCAGGTTTTAGTGGAAGCTGTTCATCTCTCATTTCATTTAGTTTGCTTGTTCCTTATTTGAGTTTTTGTTCAAGTATCACCTTTCACAAAGAGATACTCCCTGACCACCCATCCAAAGTAACTCCAAACACAGCCAGCTATTCCACCATAATTCTCAATTCCTTTATCATGAGACCTCTTCCACATAGCCCCTTGCCTCCCTACTATAGTACTCCCAATGTCAATTAATGTACATAGTATATAATAAATGCAATAAATATTTATTGAATGGATGAAATCACTCATTAACTAATATTTATCTACTATTCTGTGTGATGCAGTGTTATTTGCTGGGAATATAGTGAGGGGTACAATCATCATCCCTGCCCTCATGTAGCTTATGCTCCAATAATTAAAACAAACATTTATCAAGAGTCACACAAATAAATATATGAAGCCTATACATTATTTCTGATGTTGCAACTGGCACCTAGATGATGCTTCCATGCACCTATGAATCACTCAGGTTTACCAGTAAACAGAATCTAATTCCAATGATTCAAAAGATTTTAAAGAAAGGAAAACTTATAGAGGCAGGGACAGTACTAAGGGAATGGACAGAGAATTTGTGGTGCTCAGAGACCAAGAGAAGAAAGCCACTGCTACCTTTAGAAGAAAAAGGTTAAGGAGAAGAAATAATATAATTGGAACCCAGTGAGTACTGAAGCCATGGAAAGGGACCACACAACAGGTGTGGTAATCAAGAAGAGATGGCAGCCACTGCCAGAAATACAACCAAATGAGGTTCAAGGTCAGGAAAATGTATCCCAATGTCTCTCTCATCCTCTCCTCTGATCTGTTCATATATACCACTGACCAATCCAATTGGAATCCACGTGGCAAGAAAGTATGGGTGTTAAGTCCCTAGCTGTCAACCTTCTGGGGCACAGGGTAAAGCAGGGAAAGGTGGAGATTGGATTTGGGGTGAGTATGTTGAGGGATGGAGGGTAGAAGGGCATCAGGAACAGAGAATGGCCAGGAAGGCTTAGAGGGGCTAGAAACTAGAAACTTCTCTTCCCCAGATACTTCAAGGTGAGATAATTTACTAATTATGATTCTGTGGAAAGGGTAATAAACTAGTCCCAAAATAATAATTATGTGAAGTGATCAATTTCATTAAAATTTTTTATTATATAAGTTCTAGGTATACAGCATTATAGTTCAATATCTATATACATTACAGTAATCACCACCACAAATCTGGTTTCCATCCATCACCATACAGTTGACCCCCTTCCTTCATTTTTCCCACCCCTCAAACCCCCATTGCCTTTGGTAGCCGTTAATTGTTTGCTGTACCTACGAGTTTGTTTTTGTTTTACTTCGTTTGTTCATTGGTTTGGTTTGGTTTGGTTTTAGATGCCACTTATGAGTGGAATCACATGGTATTTGTCTTTCTCCATATGACTGTTTCACTTAGCATTATACCCTCAAGGTCCATCCATGTTGTCATAAATTGCAGAATTACATTTTTTATGGCTGAATTGTGTTCCATTGTACACATATATCACATCTTCTTTATCTATTCATCTATCAATGGATTCTTAGGTTGTTCTCATATCAGAGTGATCAATTTTAAAACTAGGTAATAAAAAGTCATTTTTTAAAAATCCTGAATTATCACTTAAATAAGGATTACTATGTTACATATATTTTGCCAAATATCTGCATTCTTGACAGTTTATCGTAACAGGAGTTTTCGTTCTTCCTCTAACCTGCTGTGTCAGTTTTGAAGCTGTTGTCTCTCAGCTCTAAGCCTTCCCATCTATACTCTACTGTGTGATGCTACAGCTGAGACAAAGTACATGTTTCTTTTCTCAGCTGCTAAGTTCTGCCATCGGGATGAGACTAGAAGGCAGATGGAGGGAGAGGGAACCAGTGGATGCTCCCTGTTCTTATCAGCGTCGCCCCAGCAGCAGCTGGTTGTTCCAGGAGCAGTTGGTTCCAGTTTCCAACCTTCTTCTCACACCCAGAACCAGACTCCTTGGGACCTCTCTGGTGTACCAGCACCAGATGAGCTGTAGACTCTGAGTCCCAGCTTCACTGAGTGCCTTCTCCAAGCTTCTAGATCCTAATGGTCTCAACTTTTTCACGTTGTTTCCAACCCTGAGGATGGTAATTGCTGCCTGTGTTTACTATCTCTGTGCTGTCTTAGTGCCCCCCATTTCACTTTTTCAGCTCTCTCATACCTGTTTAGCCAATTCCCTGTGTTCAGGTATTTGTTAAAATAACTGGTGTGGTTTACGTTTTCCTGACTAGACCTAGACAGATACAGTCTTTCTCACTGTGCCATTATCCCCATCCTTCTTTCCTAACCCAGCCCAATCCATTTTTGAAAGAGTGGAGTAGTTATCCTCATAGCCATAAATATATTGCTTCAGATAGCTTGAGATAGAATCTCAATGATTCCAGAAATAGATCAAATTTATTTGTGCATCTTCTATGTGTCAGACGCTGTGCTTAGCGTGGTAGAAAGTATCTCTGTGTCATCATAAACCTGCAATCTGTTAAGGAAGACAAAGTTTACAGATGTAGGGGGAAAACCTACCATAAATACAAGGCATGTATATCCATGATATGTGAAATTTGGAGAAAGAAGGGATTAGGTGAGGATTTAATAGTTAAAAACCACATCATGAAGGAGTTGGCCCTTGACCTCTCTCAAATGATGGGAAGAAGGTAATCAAAATATCGAAAGACCAGTGAATATTATAAGAAGTATAATTTGGATGGATGCAATATGTGTGGGTTTTATTTTCATTCATTCATCCACTCCACTCATATATTAAATTTACTCCACGTGTATTTTTATAGACCTTCTTTATGCCAGGCCCTCTGAGATCAATGGGAGGTCCTGAGATATGTTGGTGGAGAAGAATAGACACACCCCTGTCCCTGAGAGGCTCATATGTTAATAGGAGAAATGGAGTTAGTCAAATAATCACACTACAAATGTATAATTGTCATTGTGCTGTCCTATAAAAAAAAAGACTCATGGGCCTATGGGAAGATATAATAGAGGAAACTAGGCAAAGTGAGGAAGGAATAGCTTTCCAGGTCTAGAAGTTGGCATGTGCAAAGATCTACAGGGAGAAGGAATAAGGTGGGTACAGGTGCCTGGAAGGAGGTCTAGGTGCCTGGATGGAGGAGGGGGCAGGGGAGCATGGGTTCTATGGAATGATATCCATTGCCATCTTACCAGGTGCAAAATTAGAAGCATTGCAAATCAATTGGTACAGGAGACCAATAATAAAACAGTAAGGACACTGCCAGAGTCACCTGCAATTTATGTAAACCATCAGCCCTTGGTCAGAGTTGCAGCCCCAGGAAATAACATTCCATGCCACAAGCTGAGAGTGGAGGACTTAAGTCCTCACCCCAGTGTGCTTCAGCAGAATCGTGCTCACCGATGATTCCACAGGGGAGAAAGAAACGGGAGGGTTATCTGATGTGGAAACGAAGGACTAGCTCTCTCAAGCAGCGCGTTTTAATTTCACATGCACAGAGGAAAGCCTGCTAGCATCCTCTGCTAACCTAACCTGTTGGTCTCCAAAATGCATGAGTTGATTACAAGCGCAGATGACTTGGTTATAGAAAACAGTTTCGGCATTTGGCATAATTAATGTAAATATTGCCTGCAATAGAAAAGTAATCTAACACCTTCTTTATTTAAAAGACGTTTAATTAATGTCAAGTGTGTAATGAGTGGTAATCTCCCCCTGCTTGCCTTCTTCATCATCCTGCGTGTAGATGCTCCCTGCTGCCTTGTTTCCCTGCAGACTTAAGAATCTAAACACATAGAAGGGAATTCACGCTTTATTTCTAAAGCTTTCTCTTTTCTTTCCTTCAGAGATAGCGCCTTTCTTTCAGTAGGAGGAACTATTCCCAGAGCCTCTTGAAAATTCTTTTCTTGTAGACAAGTTCTGTGTCTTACACTCTTTGCAATGACCTACACAGTCTCACTCCAAGTTGGTAAGCTCAACCGTTGGGAGCAGAAATGTAGGTCATCCTTACTGGCCACTGCCTAACAACTGGGCACCTTCCTCCTCTCACTCTGCCTTCACATTGACTCCACGGGGATCCTAAACAAGACAAGAAGCTGGTTGAGGTGTGAAAAGCAAATGTCAGGAAAACAGAGGGAATTGTATGAGGCTTACAAAATAGCCAGGAGGGATTTTTCTGGTGAGCCATCTTCCTTTGGAGGGAAATGGCCTGCCCACTTAGCACCTGTGATTTAATATGATTAGCTAAGGGGCTGGTCACTGAAAAATCCATCGCTCAGTCTAGTAAGCATTTGCATCTTAATTTATAATTTCTAAAGCAAGACGTGTTCATTTTCTTGGTGATCTCCTTCGCAGTTGTTTTAGACTTGGAGCAGTAAAGAGGTCTTAGCGGTTTTAGGGGTAGGGTCTTAGCAGTTTTAGGGGTAGGGTCTTAGCGGTTTTAGGGGTAGGGTCTTAGCGGTTTTAGGGGTAGGGTCTTCAAACAAGATTTCTTCAATCTCTCGGCTGATGGTTGAATAGTACCATAGAAGAAATGTTCCGTTGTTATTTTCTAATTTCTCGGAGTATCTAGGAAAATAGATACTTAAGTATCTATATTTAAGTATCTATATAGATACTTAAATCGTTAAGGTGGTTACCAGGTAACACAACATCAACAGGATAAAATGATTGAATGTCCAAGAGCTTGTTACTCACCACAGCTCTTTTAAGGATTTAGAGCATCTTATCTGCGGGTTTTACAGGTTTTGCAGATTCTCTATCTTGCTTGAGCCATGTTGTTTCAAACCACAGTTTCCGTGAAACAGAGACCTGGGCAAACACTAAAATCCCTTTAAATCAGAGGCCTTCACTTCCAGAGTCCTTAACCTCGTGAGATTATTTCCAAACGATCCAAACCTGAAATGCCTCGATGTGTCCCTTGTTAAGCAGTGTCAGTGCTTCAAGGGTTACCTGCTGTTTCAAAGATGTAACATTTCTTCATACTTAAACAAGAAGAAAAACACTGGCACCAAAAAGTACCTTTCTTATAGTAAAGTTTCTTGTTGGCATAAAAATACTTTGCTTTGCTTAAAAGTCATTTACTTACTCCAAATCAAAATATATTCATAATTTATAGGAGGCTTTTTTACTTAAAAACATGAAGCTAATCCTGATTTAGTCTAAATATAATTTAAGAACATTTACACTTTAAAATGTATGTCTGTGGTTGTGAAGTTTGCTTGCTATTTTTATAGAGGACTCGTGTCTGATTTAAAACCAAAACATTGCAAAGGAGTGGATCAAAGCTGGAGAGGTTTTTTTAATCGCTTCTGTGAAAAGCTCCCTGGGCTCTGTAAAAAAAAAAAAAAAAAAAAATTAAGTATTCGTAGTATATTTTCTATAATATGAAATCTTTCATGGATGAAGCAGAAATCCAGACGTACCTGCTCACCTGTCAGACCAAACTGGGGAGAGAAACACCCCAGGTCTCCCACCAGAGATCAGCCTAAGAAATTGGCGAAGTTGGTTCCTCCACATCTTACTCTACCTTTTCACTTTTGATACCTTCGTGCTGATTGAACTCCTTTCTCCCTAGAGACCCCTCAACTGCTTCCGGTCATTCAGAGGCTGCTGCTGGAACAAAGGGGAATTGTTTTCCCCAGACCTCTACCTCCCCTTGCCGGAAACCTCCCTTCCCCATCCCCCCTCCCTCTGCGCGCTGTGCTTTACAACTAGAACAAAGAGTTAGTACTTACACTAGGTAACATGTCTCCTGGGCCAACTCCCCAATATGTTCCATCTCCTATTTACCAGTCAGAATCCAGTATCTCTCAAACAGCACTGAGAAGTGACTCTAATGGAAATCATTCCAGGGCCCTTTGGTCAATGGCTGGGACAGATAGTACTTGGAGCATAAAGACAGCTGCCTTGCCAGCTCTGTGTAATGCTTTTCCTCCCTTTAATTCATCTCCCCATGCCACCACCACCAATAAAGCTCCAGAGAACTTTCTCCATGGATTTATGACAACTGCTTGCCTGACAGAAAGGTCAAGAATCAGTTCATCACCCGGTGGAGAGCGCCAGTACACTCCTGACAGTGTGCTAGGCACCTCGGGAATATAGAAAGAAGTGAAGGCTTCTTCTAGGGGTTGTAAAACAAGAATCCTCATCCCTGATGATAACGAGAGAACAAGATGGGCCAGCAGGCGCTCCTGGGGGTCCTTGTAATAAAGGCTGAAGGAGTTAGAGAACAGAAGTGTCCTGTAGTGCCTACAGTGCTTGAGGGGATGCAGAAGGGCATGGGACGTGCTTAAAGCCTCACAAGGTAAAATTATTTAGATGGGTAGTTAGCAAGCAGCCCTACTGGGGTGCTCGGAGAATAAATGTGTGATTTTTTTAAGTCAGAATAGTAACCAAAAATGTCACAGTAAAGTTAGGACGGGTCAGTCACCCTGGGATTGCTGCGTTTGGCAGTCTCTTAGAAACAGAGGTGCACAGCAATTGGCTCCAATAATCCTGGGAGAATAGCCTAAATAAGACATGAGTTTTGAGAATTTTTTTAAAGCTATGCCATACCTAGAGAGTTGGTCACAGAAGAGGAAGAGGAACTGGGGGTTCTAGTTCTGGAGAGCTTTGGGCACTGGTACCTCACCCAGAACAGCTCTCCTGGGGCTAATCCTACCCATGACCCAATTCCAAAGACACTTGCACAAACTGGTTGGCTTAAAACAACAGAAATGTATTCTCTCACAGCTTTGGAGACTAGATTTCTGAAATCAAAGGGTCAGCAGGGTTGGCTCCTTCTGAGACCTCTGAGGGACACTCTGTTCCATGCCCCTCTCCTAGCTTCTGGAGGTTATTAGCAATCCTTGGTATTCCTTGACTCCAACCTCTGCCTCTGTCATCTCATGGTTGTCTTCTCCCTGTGTTTCTCTGTACCTTCATGGGGCGTTCTCTTCTCTATGGTTCTCTCTCCTCTTCTTTTTTTTTTTTTTGCGGTACGCGGGCCTCTCACGGCTGTGGCCTCTCTCGTTGCAGAGCACAGGCTCCGGACGCACAGGCTCAGTGGCCATGGCTCACGGGCCCAGCTGCTCCGCGGCACGTGGGATCTTCCCGGACCGGGGCACGAACCCGTGTCCCCTGCATCGGCAGGCGGACTCTCAACCACTGTGCCGCCAGAGAAGCCCTCTCTCCTCTTCTTATAAGGACATTAGTTATATTGAAATAAGGGTCTATCGTACCTACTCCAATATAATCTCATCTTAACTAATTGCATCTATAATGACACTGTTTCCAAATAAGAGAGCCTTCTGAAATAATGAGGGTTAGATCTTCAACATATCTTTTTGGAGGATCCAATTCAACCCATAACAGTATGTAACTTGAACAATGCCAGTAACTCAGGCCTTTTAGGCATGATGGCCCCTCAACTATGTGCGATAATGGAAAATTGCTCTTCCAAAAAGAACCATACAGGCAGCAGCTGGAGCAGAGAAATGTCTTTATTGCTAAACTATAGACATGAACTTTGAAAACAGATTTGTGATATAGGCGGGTTCTTCATACTCCCATAGCCTCTGTCTTTGCCCGGAAAACTCACTTGTTGCAAGGATGCTTATGTGCAATTAGTGATTCTGCAGTCATATCCATCAGATCATCATCTGTATAAGTAAGATCAACTCAACCTCCCATACCTCCTGCATTCGAAGGGGCAAAGGATTGGAAAATCTTTAACATAAGCATTCTGGTCACTTTGGCTTGGAACCCACCTCTCAAGCCTTAGCTACTCTATTGTGGCAGATTCATGGTGTTAGTGGACACATTTTTTATGTCTTTCTGTGTCTATGCCCATTAGTATATACTCTGATGCTGAGCTTGGCCAAGTCACTTGCTTTGGCCAATGGAATAAATGCGATTCAAGTTAAGTTTTGAAAAATTCCTTCCACATTTCTGCTCTTTCTCTCTTCACCTGCCTCTTCTGCCTTTGCCTTGCTAACATGTCAACATGCTCAGGCTAGGTTGCTGGAGGATGAGACACATTAAGCAAAGCCTAGTCATTTGTCTTAGGTGAGACCCTAGACAAGTAAGAGAGCCCAGTCAATGTCAGCAGAGTCACCTAGCCAACCTACAGCTAACCAAAGATACATAGGTAAGCCTTAGAGTGCCCCGCTCAGCAGAATCAACTTACCCATAAATTTGAGAGTAATAATAAATCATTATTGCTTTAATCTACTAAGTTTGGCGGGTGTTTGTTATATAGTATTATCGTGGCAACACATAATTGATACATGCAACAATCAATGCTACTCTAATACCCATGACCTCTACCATAGCTACAGAATATGGTCAGCAACCATGCTTCAAACAAAACTTATGACATTTTAGTGCAAGTGTTCATAATAGGAAGGGTAAATTTGGGGAGAGAATAAACTCTATTTCTGCATTTCTTGCAGAGATCAGGTCTTCTTCCTGTAACTCTAGTCCCTTTGTTCCAGTCCCTGGAACAAATCAGATTCTCAATAAACATTTTTGGATTAATGATTGAATGATTTTTCCATGTAGCATCTCAGAAGAAAATTGAAACTGCAACAGGAAAATCATGATGTCTTATACATCTTAGGTTTCCCAATTTTGTAATTACAGTGGTGACCGTGTAGTAAGAACTCAATAAAGAGCACTTGCTTATTTGTTAATTGACTGATAAGACTCAGGCACTATCAATTATCCTTGAGGAATGAACCAAGAAACAGAATTAAACTTCATTAAGAAAGATTTCATTTAGCCCATAAGAAGACCTTTGTGACATTCAAGGTTCCTAAACACTAGGGAAGGATATTTTATCGCTTCTCTAGAGAACTGATGCCTCTTATGTGACCTGCAGGGAGAGCACTTTCCACATAGGATGTATAGGATGTATAGTACAATCCACAGTCATGGAATTGGCCAATTATCATTCACCATCCTTTCTTTTTTTATAATTCTACATCCGTGTGTCAACTTCAAGTTCTTAAGACAAAAAGGGCATCCCAAATTATCTGCTATTTTGTTTAATAAAATAGTTGAAGAAAAGTATTCCAGATATACGGGAGTAGTATTTTATGAAATAACACTAAAACAAAGATACTAACAGGAGCCGCCCATTCACTAAACATTGAGGAGCCTTCATGATACCCAAGCACTGTGCTTGGGGCTGGACAAACCACGTACAAGCTCTAATTTTGACTCTTGGGTAGAGGAACAGGCAAATAACTATTTATGGCAATGTGATGCTATAAGGGGCATATATATGGTGACAGAAATGAGGGAGTGACTAATTCTGCATGAAAAAGGAAAGGCTTCAGAGTGGTGTCAATATTTGAGCTGAAAGTAGGCAAAAATTCACCAAATACAAAAGGAGGGGAAGAACATCAGGCAAAGAGAACAGACTGCAGTCACAGTGAGTAGCTCAGTCTGATGCTGCATGGACTACATGAGATCAGTGTCAGGAGATGAGGCTACAACATAGACTTGGGTCCTTCCCTGTAAACTCATGTATGTCTAGCTAAGGAGTCATGTCATCACAAGCTGCTGCAAGATTTTTACTTAGTTAGGACTTAAAATGTTTATTCCAAGGAAGAATGTAAAGAATGAGTTAGAGTAAACGTGTACTAGGTGGGAAATAGCTCTACCCATACAATGTGTAATGTGTAAGCAGCCATCATCTGAGGGCTACCCTTCACACAGTTGGTGAGACAGACTGTGATGTGGCCAGCTGTAGTACCTTCCGTGAATGTTCCTGATGAGTGTTGGCTTATGGTTAAGTTGTCGTACTGTTAAATAAGACTGGTCTTTTCGTCCTTTCTCAGTATGAAGCTATCTCAATTAAGTGGAGGAAAGGGAGGAAGGTGTGGAAACCTGCCAATATTTGTGCAATGTGGGGAAGTTCTTAGCAACATTACAGAACCAATTATTAACACTCTATACACCTGGGAAACTGTGACATTTTATAACACTTGAAAACAAAAGCTTTCAGGTGTCTGTTCCATTTGATAGACAGTTATGAGAATTTCCTACTCAATAAAAAAAAAAGGAGAAAGCAATGTACTATTTCATGTTGAAGAGAAAGAAACTGAGACTCAGTTACAAATAAGCACAATGAGTAAGCTAGTCTACAGCAGTCCCTGAGTGCCTACTATAAAATTCATCATTAAACACGTTCAGGCTTCCTGTGGTTGGGTCAGCTCCCTTGGTAACCTATTAGCAATACGCGCATAGCTTGCCTTTCCTGTTATAGAGAGAGAGGTGATCTTCCTATGTGGACAGGCTGAGGAATGTCAACAAAGGGTACTTTCTGAATAGACATTTTCCGACTCAGATTATACTGTTTTCCAAACAAAACCATTTTCATCTGCCAGAGTCCTAAAAGTTTTAGGTCTTTACAAGTATTTACTTCAAGTATCATTTCTCCAACTACTGCTACGTGTGACAAGTTTATTTTACAAAGCTGTCATTAGCCCCAGAGGACTGTCAAGAAACACTACTGATAGATAGGGAAGGGGAACAGTTAGGAATCAGCAGCTTTTATGTCAGAAAATAAAAATTAATAAATTTGGCACCAAAAGGCAATGAGAAGGAATGTGAAATAGCAGGAAAGGAGTGGGTATAATGAGAGTAAAGACAGTAAGTTTAAGAGCTCAATGCTGGGTTTTGGCCAATACTAAAGAGGTAAAATTAAAAACTAAACATGAAAAGTACATTGCTGCTAAATTTCATTCTAGCATCCTAAGAGAGAATGATTACACATTTCCCTTTTTCCAAATATTTCCTTTGACCTCCTTGTGTAAAGAAGTCCTTCTGTCTTATCCCAGTGAACAAAGGCTCTGAAGGGTAACTGTGAAAAAGGAAAAAAGCTTTCTGTCTCATGATAAAAGATATGGCAAAAAAAAGATTAAAAATACTTTCAAAAATTGTCAAGCATCACAGTGATTTAATTGTAAGAGGGAGAAAAGCAGCTGATGGAGACGACTGAACTGAGTCCAGTTTGAGTTTTTTATATCTTATAACTAAAGTCAGTTATCTTCTGATTTTTACTCTTTGCTTTAATTAGGAGGTAGCAGTCGTAATATCTTAGGGTGTTTATTCATAAATTTTGCAAATATTTGTTGAACACATATGGTACCAAATTTGGTGTGATGCACATATGGAAAAGAAGTAGCAATACAAAAGTTCTTCCTTTCAAAAAGTTTCCAGTCTAGGGATATATATGCATGAAATAATGCAAAGCAATGAATGTAAAGAACTAATATAAACATAAATGCCAAAGATTTTCGTCTGTAACATCTAGAATTTAAGCTGAAGTTTTAGAAAGGAGACTATAGTATATGTACAGTCTTCTACAACTTGCCTTTTGTATGTAACTAAGCATCACTTTCCTCATCTAATAAATGAGGGTATGTGTTTAATATCATATATATTCAATTTTGTGCAAAGTACAATGGAGAAAAAGATCATTTAGCACAATGCATTGTAAATACATTGAGAAATTTTACGTTTTTGCAGAGCATTTATACTATCTTTTATAAATCCATATTCTTGGATCTCTTGAAGTGTTCCACGTATTCAATTAAAATCACCAGGTAAAGGTCAATATATTGCAGTTTTTTTTCATCAAAAAATAAAATATATCAGTAGGTAGCTTGTAATCAATATATTAGGTTTTTTTTAATGTAATGTGGCAAAAGGTAACATTTTAACCAAGCTTATACACACTAAATGGAGTTTTGTCCTGGCCTTTGAAAATTCACCTTTGAAAAGTTATGTTTTAGTGATAAATCTTTGGCTTTTAAAAAGGTCACATTAAGTAAAAGTAATGTGGGATCTGTTTCTGTATCCTCTGACCTCATTTTTCCCACCAGCTACCACCCCATTTGTCTGCTCCTCTTCCCTACAAAACTCCTCGAAAGATTATAACTTCTCTTTACCTCACTTCTTTCTATTGTCTCTCCAACCATGTCCAGTCAGGCTTCTCTTGCACGCTTCCAAACAGTGCCTTTGTCAAGGTGACCAGTGACCTCATTGTTCAGCAGATTTTAACAATGGTGTCCACTCCCTCTTCACTGATACACTTTCTTCCCCTGGCCCTATAAACCCTCCTTCAGCTGACCTTATGGGTCACTAATTCTGTCTCTTCCATGGATGCTTGCTTATCTCCCTAGTGTCCTAACTTTGGATTGGCCTAGGGCTCAGTCTTTTATCTTCTATTCTTCTTTAACAACACACAATCTCTTGGTGATTTCATCTAGTCTCTTTGATTTCATACCCTTTATATGCAAATGACTCTAATTTTTTTTTTAATCTCCTGCCAAGATTTCTATCCTGAGCTCTAGACTTGTATATACAACTGCCTACTCAACATCTGCTAGGATGTGGCATAGCTGTATCCAAATTAATATGTCCGAAACGGAACTACTAGTTTTGGCTCCCTTTCCCAAAGTATTCCGTTTATATTCTTCCCTATCTTACTTGATAGCAAGTCTATCCTTCTAGTTACTCAAGCTAAAATTCTGAGAGTCTTCCTTGGTTCTTCATAGATTTACTATCTGATCAATCATAAAATCCTGACGGCCTTCAAATCCTATGTGGACTAAGTATCTCTTGTCATCATCTCCATGCATGGTTGGAGATACCATCATCAATTAGCTGGATTCCTCCCCAGTGATTTTCAGAGTGGTCTTGCTACTTCCAACATTGACCCCTCTACAGCCTGTTCTCAACAGCAGCCAGAGTGATCCTTTTAAAAACAAAAGTTAGATCTTGTCACTCCTCTGCCCCTCCAGTAGCCCCCATCTCATTGAAAGTAAAAGCCAAGGTCCTCACAACAGCCGACAAGGACCTACAAGGACATCTGACTCTTTATTACCTTCTGATTGAATTTCTACTAATCTCTATTTATTCAAAGAAGACATAAAGCACCCACTATGTTAGGGCCATTATTCTCTGAAACGATCTTTCGGATATCCTAATTGCCAATTCCTTCACCTTCTTCAAGTCTTTGCTCAAGTATCACCTGCTCAAAAAAGTATCCCCAACCAACCTATTTAAAATAACAACCTGCACTCCCAGTCCCCTTACTTCATTCTATCTTTTGGTATCACTTATTTCCATCTAATCAACTATAAAGTTAATTTATTTATTATATTTATTTGTTATTGTCTCTATTTCCCAACTGGAATGCAAGCTCCATACAGAAGGGGATTTTTGTCAGTTCTGTGCACTCATGAGACAACGAACAAAGAACATAGCAGGTACTGAACTCTATAGGTACCTGTTCACTAAACCGAGCTGAAAGGCAAAGAGAATGAGGTCTGCACATCACCTGAAACCGTGAAATATGGGCATATTTGGCATTATGATAGGGTGACACATGCCCAGAGTTACATCATCCAAAAAATTCCAATTTAGTTTTAACTAGTTTGATTTTATTTTTTCTTATAATGACACGTGTAATTATTATTTGTTATCTTTAAATTCTAAATTTACTTCTCTCAATATCCATCTGTATCTGAATCTTGACCCAATAATTTTTCAACTCCTTGTTTGCTCCCAGTTTTTGTTAAATTTTAGTCTGATTTTCTAATTGTTCTCAATAGGAGAGTAGGTCTGATGTAGCTACCGACCATCACTAGGAGTGCAAGTCCCTCCAAGCGTCCACTCTGGACCCTCCCAGGGGAGTAGGTAGACACACTCCAAGCGAAAGGACAAGTCAGAGGTTTACCTTTACCCTCTCCTTTATGAAGTCTGCCTGAGATAAATGGGTATGTTTCTGAGCTCCACAGACCTTCCTGCCCTCATGAGCCCTCATAATAGGGAAAGGACTAGAAATTGCCATTTCTGAGGTCATTTTTGATCCCTGTTGGGAGAGGGTGTTTAGGACTTCTTATTAACCCCAGATGTTTCTGGGAATATCTTCGTTTTTCTCTTTCTTACCCCATCAGAGATGACAGTCACTGGCAGCTCCAGGAAGACATCATCTCAACTTAGCAAGTCTAGCAAATGGGAAGGTTTCTTCCCTCTCCCAATATTTGTTTATCAGCCTCAAAATAAGACATGACTAACCAAATCGGACTATGTCTAAAGAGAGGGAGGGAGGAAAAACTACAATCTTCTAAATAATAACCTAGAAAACCAATAGGAAGTGGAATAAATGTGATTTCCCAAATCAAATTTTCTGGGCAAACAAAAGTGCCATCTGCCTACTCCAGCTCTTCATGTGCCCAGCACTGCGGTGTTCAGCCTTAGGGATGCAAAGCTGAATAAAAAATAGTCAGTGCACCCGCTTTGTTACTAGCTTCTGGGGGTGAGTAGACATGTGCAAAGCGATTATATCAATGATGGTGCTATAACAAAGGTATTAAAAACACGCTATTTCCTTAGGGCTAGAAGTGCTCAATTCCACTTGTGGAGATCAAAACGTTTGCTTGGAAAAAGAGGCAAAACTGAGATCTCTTTATGAGTAATTAAGCTTTGCCAAGGTAGGCGAAGGAATAGCATGATTAAAATGAAAGATCACCTCCTGCTAGCGAGGAGATGGGGATTAAATGGAGTAGTAAAATTTTTAATTTGCAATGAGGAATTGAAGGAAAGGAAGGAAGGAAACCAGTGAAAACCAGTGAAAAAATTGCTAAGCCATATTCAGGGCCTGGTTGAGTTTGGAAACTATAAATTTGTCATGCTACCAACCTTCACAGCTGTGTGATTCTTCTTTCCTTAAGAGTGCTTGAGCAGCCTCTGATTGGATATGCAGCAAGGTGAAATTTCCTCTCCAAAGAGGTGCCAGAATCCTATGACAAAAATTAAGGGAAGAGTTCTGGACTGAGAGAAGGAAGATTTCTTTACTTGGGGGATAGAAGATGCAGAAGACAAGAGAGATGGTTTTTCAAGTAGAGAATACATGTTGCCTGGAAAACTCATCCCTCAGGCACTGTGGGGAGACCTTGGGGAACAGATGTTTGCGTATAAGTTCAAAGTGGTGCTGAGTCTGAACCATCAGGGCTTGAAATTCAAGAGCCTAAATGCTGAGGCCCTGTGGACCAAAGCCAAAGATTATATTAGTCTCTACCTTTTATTCAGACAAATCTCTCATCGCCTTGTTCTTGTGGCTAGAAAATTCTGCACTAGTTATCTGTGCCTGTAAAAGGACAGGGGTTATGCCAGGTTGCCTGACCACCAATACCCTCCCACAAAGATCAATTTATTCTGCATCACAAATCACAGTCAAGATATGCAAATATATTCCTTTAAATATTCAGATTAAATGATCCTCTCTTACTCATTCCAGCCATCCAGAATTCACCAACATCATTGTCCCTGGGTGTTCTCCACTGTGATACCTCTACCTCTCTCAAGGATAGGTACCTCATCTAGGTGGTCAGTTCTGCTTATTATGTGCTTAGAGTCGGAAAACTGGAACATTTTTTGGTTGTTCTTTAGGAATTTGCTGCTGATATTGACAGAGTAGAGATAAAATACAGGTAGTCGAGTTATACAACTATCATCCTTACGTAGCAGTAAACTCCACTGAAATTTTTAGGTTAGAAATGGTTTCTTCTATATTTTTAAATTAATAGACTTGAGAGCAGTTTTAGATTCACAGCAAAATGGAGGAGAAAGTAAAGAGAATTCCCACATACCCCTGTCCCCTCACACACACGACCTCCCCACCATCAACATTTATAAAATCGATGAACCTACACTGACACGTCATCACCCAAGGCCCATAGATTACATTAGAGTTCACTCTTGGTGTTGTACATTCTGTGAGTTTGGACAAATGTATAGTGACATATTCCACCATTGTAGTATCATAGAGAATGGCTTCACCCTGAAAATCCTTTGCTTTCTGCCTACTCATTCCTCCCTCCTCCCTAACCCCTGAAAACAGCTGATCTTTTTTCTGTCTTCATAGTTGCCTTTTCCAAAATGTCATATGATTGGAATCATACAGTATGTAGCATTTTCAGGCTGGGTTCTTTCACATAGTAATATGAATTTAAGATTCCTCTATGTCTTTTCATGGCTTGATAATCTTTTTAAGTACTGACTAATATTCTGTTGTCTGAATATGCCACCGTTTATTTATCCATTCACTTACTGAAGGACATCTTGGTTGCTTCCAACTTTGACAATTATGAATAAAGCTGCTATAAATATCCTTGCACATGTTTTTATGTGGACATAAATTTTCAAGTCATTTGGAGAAATATCAAGGAGCATCATATGGTAAGAATATGTTTAATTTTATAAGAAGCTGTCAAACTGCCTTCCAAAGAGGCTGTACCAATTTGCATTTCCACATGCAATGAATGCTGTTGCTCCACATTCTCTCCAGCATTTGATGTTGACAGGGTTTTTGATGTTGGCCATTCCAGTAGATGTGTAGTGGTATCTGACTGTTTAAATTTGCAACTCCCTAATGACATATGATATTGAACATCTTTCCATAAATTTATCTGCCTCTGTATATCTTCTTTGGTGAGGTGTCATTTCAGGTCTTTTGTCCGTTTTTGAATCAGGTTGTTCATTTTCTTATTGTTGAGTTTTAAGAGTTCTGTGTATATTTTGGATAACAGTCCTTTTTCAGATGTGTCTTTTGCAACTATTTTCTCACAGTCTGTAGCTTATCTTCTGACTCTTTTGACAGAGTCTTTCACAAGGCAGAAATTTTTAATTTTAATGAAGTCCAGCTTTTCAATTTTTTTTCAGGGATCATGACTTTGTGGTTCCAATTGTTTAATTATCTCTTGAGAAGCTTATAATCTACAGGATCAGATGTGTATTTTATTATTATCCTCTGATCCTGAGTCTCATTTTTCCCTCTTTGTTCTAGGGAAATCTGTGTGGCTTGTCTTTACCTTTTATTAATTACTTTTCTTCTGGGTCAAATCTATTCATCTGCCTCCTTCATTACTTTTTATTCAGCATCTGGGTTTTTCATCTTTCTGCATTCTTTACTTAACTCAGATTATTCCCTTTTCACTGAAGACTTTCATGGAAACTAATTTCTTTAGTCTTTTCTTTCTTTTTTTTTTTTTTTTTTTGGAATATAGTTGATTTACAATGTTGTGTTAGTTTCAGGTGTCCAGCAAAGTGAATCAGTTATACATATACATGTCAACATTTTTAAGATTTTTTCCATTATAGGTTATTACAAGATATTGAATATAGTTCCCTGTGCTATATAGTAGGTCCTTGCTGTTTATCTATTTTATATATAGTAGTGTGTATATGTTAATCCCAAACTCCTTATTTATCCCCCACTCCTTGCTATCCCCTTTGGTAACCATAAGTTTGTTTCCTATGTCTGTGAGTCTATTTCTGTTTTGTAAATAAGCTCATTGGTATCATTTCTTATATTCTGCATATAAGTGATATCATATGATATTTGTCTTTCTCTGTCTGACTTCCTTCACTTAATTTGCTAATCTCTAGGTCCATCCATGTTGCTGCAAATGGCACTATCTCATTCCATTCTATGGCTGAGTAATATTCCATTGTATATATGTACCACATCTTCCTTATCCATTCATCTGTTGATGGACATTTAGGTTGCTTCCATGTCTTAGCTATTGTGAATAGTGCTGCAATGAACACTGGGGTGCATGTATCTTTTCAAATTATGGTTTTCTCCAGATATATGCTCAGGAGAGAGATTGCTGGATTATATGGTAGTTCAATATTTAGTTTTTTAGGAACCTCTGTACTATTCTCCAAAATGATTGTACCAATTTACATTCCCACCAACAGTGTAGGAGGGTTCCCTTTTCTCCACACCCTTTCCAGCATTTAATTTTGTATTATATTTGAAAACAGAGTTAAAATATTTTGTGAATATCTCTTAAAGTATTTATTCAGAAGAGATAAATCTCTTGAAACCCTTCTACTGATATGAAGGATCTTTTGCACACTCACTGTCATTTTTCTTTGCTTCTTCATTCTTTTCTAAGAAGCTCCCATGCTGGTCCAGGGTTGTGGTATAGGCTGGCAAAAAATGAATTACTTATCACCAAGATGAGCATTACTTCAAAACTTAAATATTTCATAAAGAAAACATCAGATCTGAATTTAAGGGGAAAAAAGTTTGACAGTACATACCCTTACTAATTTGAAAGAGTGGGAAGGAAAATGAACCTCTCATCACTGGCAGAGCTATGATCATGAGTCATCTCTCTGCATAAATATAGATAGTACCATTGGAGAAAGGTCCATGGCAATGCCTGGTCTTTTTGTTTTTGAAGTAGTTCACTCTTAATGCACCTGATGCAATGTTTTTATCCACAGAGGTGCTAGGTAGTGAAATGGAGATGCTTCATTAGCCTCTCAATTCCCTGTGAGCTTCCATCTCTTAGGAAAACACAATTTTTACCTCTGAGACAAAAGGGTCTTCTGTGGGATTCTACCAGGGCATTTGTCTTCTTCTCTCCTGCATGGAGGAGGAAGGAGGAACATTCTGCTTCTCTCAGGAAGATAATTACACAATAGTCTTCAGTTTTGCTTTTCCACATGGTTTCATACATTTAGGAGAAATACTTCAAATTTATGATAGGCACATGAGAGGGCAGACAGCAGAAGCAAGAAGAACTACAATCCTGCAGCCTGTGGAACAAAAACCACATTCACAGAAAGATAGACAAGATGAAAAGGCAGAGGGCTATGTTCCAGATGAAGGAACAAGATAAAACCCCAGAAAAACAACTAAATGAAGTGGAGGTGGGCAACCTTCCAGAAAAAGAATTCAGAATACTGATAGTGAAGATGATCCAGGACCTCAGAAAAAGAATGGAGGCAAAGCTCGAGAAGATGCAAGAAATCTTTAACAAAGACCTACAAGAATTAAAGAACAAACAAACAGAGATGAACAATACAATAACTGAAATGAAAACTACACTAGAAGGAATCAATAGCAGAATAACTGAGGCAGAAGAATGGATAAGTGACCTGGAAGACAGAATGGTGGAATTCACTGCTGCAGAACACAATAAAGAAAAAAGAATGAAAAGAAATGGAGACAGCCTAAAAGACATGTGGGACAGCATTAAATGCAACAACATTCACATTATAGGGGGTCCCAGAAGGAGAAGAGAGAGAGAAAGGACCCAAGAAAATATTTGAAGGGATTATAGTCGAAAACTTCCCTAACATGGGAAAGAAAATAACCACCCAAGTCCAGGAAGTACAGCAAGTCCCATACAAGCCCAAGGAGAAACATGCTGAGACACATAGTAATCAAACTGGCAAAAATTAAGGACAAAGAAAAATTATTGAAAGCAGCAAGGGAAAAATGACAAGTAAAATACAAAGGAACTCCCATAAGGTTAACAGCTGATTTCTCAGCAGAAACTCTACAAACCAGAAGGGAGTGGCATGATACACTTAAAGTGATGAAAGGGAAGAATCTACAACCAACATAACTCTACCCGGCAAGGATCTCATTCAGATTTGATGGAGAAATCAAAAGCTTTACAGACAAGCAAAAGCTAAGAGAATGCAGCACCACCAAACGAGCTCTACAACAAATGCTAAAGGAACTTCTCTAAGTGAGAAACACAAGAGAAGAAAAGGACCTACAAAATCAAACCCAAAACAATTATGAAAATGGTAATAGGAACATACATATCAACAATTACCTTAAACATGAATGGATTAAATGCTCCAACCAAAAGACACAGGCTTCCTGAATTGATACAAAAACAAGACCCATATGTATGCTGTCTACAAGAGACCCACTTCAGACCTAGGGACACATACACACTGAAAGTGAGGGGATGGAAAAAGTTATTCCATGCAAATGGAAATCAAAAGAAAGCTGGAGTAGCAATTCTCATATCAGACAAAATAGACTTTAAAATAAAGACTATTATAAGAGACAAAGAAGGACACTACATAATGATCAAGGGATCAAGAAACGTAAAAAACACAAGCACATGGAGGCTAAACAATATGTTACTAAATAACCAAGAGATCACTGAAGAAATCAAAGAGGAAATCAAAAAAATACTTAGAGACAAATGACAAGGAAAACATGATGATCCAAAACCTATGGGATGCAGCAAAAGCAGTTCTAAGAGGGAAGTTTATAGCTATACAAGCCTACCTCAAGAAACAAAAGTCTCAAATAAACAATTTAACCTTACACCTAAAGAAACTAGAGAAAGAAGAACAAAGAAAATACAGAGTTAGCAAGAGGAAAGAAATTACAAATATCAGAGCAGAAATAAATGAAATAGAAAAAAAGAAAACAGTAGCAAAATTCAATAAAACTAAAATCTGGTTCTTTGAGAAGATAAACAAAATTGATAAACCATTAGCCAGACTCATCATCAAGAAAAAGAGGGAGAGGACTCAAATCAATAAAATTAGAAATGAAAAAGGAGAAGTTATGACAGACACCGCAGAAATACAAAGCATCCTAAGAGACCACTACAAGCAACTCTATGCCAATAAAATGGACAACCTGGAAGAAATGGACAAATTCTTAGAAAGGTATAACCTTCCAAGACTGAACCAGGAAGAAATAGAAAATATGAACAGACTAATCACAAGTAATGAAATTGAAACTGTGATTAAAAATCTTCCAACAAACAGAAGTCCGGGACTAGATGGCTTCAAAGGTGAATTCTATCAAACATTCAGAGAAGACCTAACACCCATCCTTCTCAAACTCTTCCAAAAAGTTGCAGAGGAAGGAGCACTCCCAAACTCATTATCTGAGGCCACCATCACACTGACACCAAAACCAGACAAAGATACTACAAAAAAAGAAAATTATAGACCAATATCACTGATGAATATAGATGCAAAAATCCTCAACAAAATACTAGTAAACAGAATCCAACAACACATTAAAAGTATCATACAACATGATCAAGTGGGATTTATCCCAGGGATGCAAGAATTCTTCAATATACACAAATCAATCAATGTGATACACCATATTAACAAATTAAAGGATAAAAACCATATGATCATGTCAATAGATGCAAAAAAAGCTTTTGACAAAATTCAACACCCATTTATGATAAAAACTCTCCAGAAAGTGGGCATAGAGGGAACCTACCTCAACAGAATAAAGGCCATGTATGACAAACTCACAGCAAACATTGTTTTCAATGGTGAAAAACTGAAAGCATTTCCTCTAAGATCAGGAACAAGACAAGAATGTCCACTCTCATCACTATTATTCAACATAGTTTTGGAAGTCCTAGCCACAGCAATCAGAGAAGAAAAAGAAATAAAAGGAATACAAATTGGAAAAGAAGAAGTAAAACTGTCACTGTTGGCAGATAACATGATACTATACATAGAGAATTCTAAAGATGCCACCAGAAAACTACTACAGCTAATCAATGAATTTGGTAAAGTTGCAGGATACAAAATTAATGCACTGAAATCTGTTGCATTCCTATACACTAATGATGAAAAATCTGAAAGAGAAATTAAGGAAACACTCCCATTTACCACTGCAACAAAAAGAATAAAATACCTAGGAATAAACCTACCTAGGGAGACAAAAGACCTGTATGCAGAAAACTATAAGACACTAATGAAATATGATACCAACAGGTGGAGAGATATACCATATTCTTGGATTGGAGCAATCAATATTGAGAAAATGACTATACTACCCAAAGCAATCTACAGATTCAATGTAATCCCTCTCAAATTACCAATGGCATTTTTTACGGAACTAGAACAAAAAATCTTAAAATTTGTATGGAGACACAAAAAACCCCGAAGAGCCAAAGCAGTCTTGAGGGAAAAAAACAGAGCTGGAGGGATCAGACTCCCTGACTTCAGACTATACTACAAAGCTACAGTAATCAAGACAATATGGTACTGGCACAAAAACAGAAACATAAATCAATGGAACAAGATAGAAAGCCCAGAGATAAACCCACACACCTGTGGTCAACTAATCTATGACAAAGGAGGCAAAGATATACAATGGAGAAAAGACAGTCTCTTCATAAATGGTGCTGGGAAAAGTGGACAGCTACATGCAAAAGAAAGAAATTAGAACACTCCCTAACACCATACACAAAAATAAACTCAAAATAGATTAGAGACCTAAATGTAAGACCAGACACTATAAAAGCCTTAGACGAAAACATAGGAAAAACACTCTTTGACATAAATCACAGCAAGATCTTTTTGATTCACCTCCTAGAGTAATGGAAATAAAAACAAAAACAAATGGGACCTAATGAAAGTTCAAATCTTTTACACAGCAAAGGAAACCATAAACAAGACAAAAAGACAACCCTCAGAATGGGAGAAAATATTTACAAATGAATCAATGGACAAGGATTAATCTCCAAAATATATAAACAGCTCATACACCTCAATATTAAAAAAACAACCTAATCCAAAAATGGGCACAACACCTAAATAGGCATTTCTCCAAAGAAAACATACAGGTGGCCAAGAAGCACATGAAAAGCTGCTCAAGATCACTAAGTATTAGAGAAATGTAAATCAAAACTACAATGAGGTATCACCTCACACTAGTTAGAATGGGCATCATCAGAAAATCTACAAACAACAAATGCTGGAGAGGGTGTGGATAAAAGGGAACCCTCTTGCACTGTTGGTGTGAATGTAAATTGATACAGACACTATGGAGAACAGTATGGAGGTTCCTTAAAAAACTAAAAATAGAATTACTTTATGATCCAGCAATCCCACTACTGGGCATATACCAAGAGAAAACCATAATTCAAAAAGACACGTGCACCCCAATGTTCACTGCAGCACTATTTACAATAGCCAGGTCATGGAAGCAACCTAAATGCCCATCGACAGACAAATGGATAAAGAAGATGTGATACATATATACAATGGAATATTACTCAGCCATAAAAAGGAATGAATCTGGGTCATTTGTTGAGACATGGATGGATCTAGAGTGTCATACAGAGTGAAGTAAGTCAGAAAGAGAAAAACAAATATATTAACGCATATATGCAGAACCTAGAAAAATGGTACAGATGAACCGGTTTGCAGGTCAGAAATCGAGACACAGATGTAGAGAACAAAGGTATGGACACCAAGGGGGGAAAACGGTGGAGTGGTGGGGGTGGTGTGGTGTGATGAATTGGGCGATTGGGATTGACATGTATACACTGATGTGTATAAAATTGATGACTAATAAGAACCTGCTGTATAAAAAAATTTTTTAATATATATATGATAGGCACATGATATCCATCATCTTTTTAATTACTAATCTATGTTATATTATCTATATTTACTATATTTACATTATATTTTACCTATTTATGAATTATTTTCTGTTTTGTAATACAGTCTTATATTGACACCACCATCTTGCCAGCAAGTCTAGATTCAAGTGTTTTAATTTGTATAACATGAAATTACAAGCTTTTTCCATGGCAAAGAGAGTAAGTTATATTTTTGGACTCTAAGGAATATTGTAGGAATATATTGCAGATAATAAGTCCTAAGTAAGAAGCAGATTTATCTAAAATAAAATGCAGGGTACTGAAAAACAGTAGAGCGATAAAAAAAAAACTGAGAGAGAGACAGAGAAGAAATATAATTCCAGATGATTGATTACACATACAAGGACTTTAGCGGGTCAAAGACGTCAAGGAGGAATAAAGTCAAAGCCATGGACCACTTGCTGATTTTGATGAAGGAACTTACCATACTGGCAGCAGTTTCCATGGGAAGCTAAATAGGTGTGTTCCTAAGGTGCAAAGAAGAAAAGACTTTATTTTTTAAGGACTAGGGAGGTGAAAGCAAGATAAATTAGTGCAAAGAACTGTAACCACAAGACTGAGGAATTAGAAAGTGTCTTAGCCTAAAGCAGAGTTATGCTATAAGGCTGTATTTGTAGTTTCCTGTAATTGATTCTGATTAGAATGGGTTCACTCAAATTCCTTCACATCATGCTTTCAAACCAAGCTGTTGACTGCATCTAAGAGAGAAAGGTTATTATGAGAGAAGAAAATCAATAGAGAAGTTTTCACACTCACGATTTTTTGACTAGAAAACTTTTCTATTTGGTACCTTAGAATGAGATAAGAATGAATCCCAAGTAGAATATCATCGTAATGCACATTAAACATTGTTGACTACCCTTAAAAAAAAAAAAACCTATCAATGTTGCCTTTTAATCATTTCCCCATAGATTTTATTTCACTACTTCCTCATCAAATTTATGTCTTTTCTGAATCCTTTCCAAATATTCCAAGCTCTTAAACCATGTAGCCAAAATTGTACACGTGTCCTTGTCTATCCTTTCCTGCATATAAAGGGAAAAGCATTTCACAAATGTCAATGAAGTTACAATCAAAAGGAAGGTGAAGTCATGAATTTAAATATTAGAAACTAAGTCCTTTAACTAAAGGGAGGAAGTCTTTTACATAAGGAGACAAGAGCAGCCATGTTCAATGATCAATGCCCCTTGCAGTGACAAATCAAAAGTGGAACAATTGAGAATTCCATCATGACAGGGAAAAGTACACTCCCCTGTAGGAAAACCAGAAAAGGAAACAGTGAATTTAAAAAGAATGACTCATTTGAAAACAAAACAACAAAAGGAAACATAGAAAAGCAAGTAATACTTGCCTTCTTCCACTATTCACAAGTTCAAAAGAACATTTGAGAAATGCCCTGTTTAAGTTAAGTAACTAGTTTAGTTGTTTAAGTTAGATAACTAGTATGTGAGTTGAAACAAGACTGGAAGTCTCAACTCAAACGTTAAGAATAGAAACTCTTTCAAGATTCTTAATAGCTTAATTGTGCATGCAATATTGAATTTTACTGAAAAAGTTAGCTAAGAACCATTTTTTAAATTTTTATATAAACATTTTCCCTATATCGGATGCACCTCTTTGACTGTAAATTTAGGCTTTTATAATTCTGAAATACTGAGTTAACTCATGTAAGGTTCTAAAGTATATAAAGTCATATAATTACTTTGAATATTAAGATTCTGTGCAACATAAAAAACTGTTTCAGTCCCAAAGAGATTCTCTAGAGAAAGGTAATTTTTAAGTGATTTCCTCTTGATGTAAAGAGTTCTTTAGGTGTACTGAAATTGTTCCAAAGGAATGTGTCTGCTACAATTAGGCCCTGGTAGAAAACATGTTACCTTGAAGAGAAAAACAACTTTAAAGATGCACCTTTCAGAAAAATAGTGATTTCATTATAGTTTGTTTCAGTAAACTAATGTAACACTATTTGACTATTTATAATGTTAGGTATTGTTCCCAGGCAGTAAAAGAAGTATATACTAAAGTTTACAAATTCAAAAGTTCCCCCAGACAAAAAAATTTGAATTTGAGTTTTTATCAAGTTACTCTAATAATGTTTTTTTTTTTGAGAGATTTGTACTATAAACCAAAACATTACAAAACACAGACTTAATTCATTTTAATATCTGTTGAGTGTTCCCTGCGTATTCCGTACTGAACTAGGGGCCACTAAGTGGATCGTGACAAAAAATGAACAAATGCTTGTTAACTTTGAGGGCACCTAGAACCTAAAGCAGGCCCAAGAGAAAACTAACCAATTCAGCATACAAGCCATTTAAGACAAATGAATAGATATGCACTGCAGAGAAGTAACTATTTCATAAAGGACCTTTATGTTTAAGCTTTATTTATTTTTTTGACCACACAGCGCTTCATGCCGGATCTTAGTTCCCCAAGCAGGGGTTGAACCCAAGTCCCCTGCAGTGGAAGTGCAGAGTCTTAACCACTGGACCGCCAGGTAAGTCCCTATGTTTGAGCTTTAATTTCAAAATGTTATGGCTTATTTTAAGCACGTGTTGATGAAAGATGTTTGCAAGTGAAACTTCTCCATGATCTTGACTTCCTGATCTGAGAAATAAGCCTTTAATAACGCGCTATCAGGGACACTAAATGCAGTTTTATGCAGCAACACTTTGATTGCATTTTATTGAATATAAGGTGTATTTTTTAAACATTTTAACATTTGTTAAATCAGTTTGCATTTTATAATCTGCAGTGTCCTTCCATCATTGTTGGAATACACTGAGACCAATTTAAATTAAAACTTCTTCATGAGCTTTTGGACCACGTTGGTGGTGTGAATTCAGAACACAAATCTGGTTGTGGTTCAAATTCTCAGAGGAGATACACTTTTTTTCCTCCTACTACCTGGTACTAGGATTGAGACATGTACGTTTCCTTGCTCTCTCTTTCCTCATATTGGTTTCATCTATTTTTGCTCTTACACTTAATTGTGAGGCCCTTTGATATCCTACCTTGGGTGTTTCTGCTTTCATAATACTATGCAAAAATAACAACCCATCTGACAATGGAAGATTTCTTACATTCAGTGTAAAACTGAAACTTGTCTTACAAATTTTCAAGAATTCCTAGAAGATATCAATCATGACCAAGTTTTGGGCAGAGAAAAGATCCATTGTATGCCTCACGAAGGTATCACTGAGGGATAAGAAACTGCCTATAAATAAAATGGGTTATAAGCCCATTTGCTTTGCAGAAAATCAAAGTTTAGAACTCTATTATACACTTGCTTTGGTTAAATGTGAAGCTTCCAAATCTTCAACTGAAAAAGTAAAACTTACTGGTAAAAGGAGGTAGATTAAAATTTATTTGTTGAAAAAATAGTATATTAATAAATATGCAATCATATTTAAATATTGGCTAACTTTATCTTAACACATATATTTTTTTCATGCTTCAAATAGATCACTTGAGAGAAAGCATCATGAAAACAAAGATTTTTCTCTCACTGTTTAGTGCTGTTATGCCTAGGTTTAGAATATTGTTTGACACTTAATAAGGACTCAAGAAATATTTGTTGAGTTAGTTAATTAATGGATCAAATCACATCCTGTGGTGCATAGCTATTTGTATACATATTATGGTCCCTCCTGAATTATCAAGTGCTTGAAGCTTGAGTCTATGTTTATTTCATTCTTGGGCCTATTTAATGAGACTCAACTCTGTAAGCGGAACCATCAACCTGGCTGACATTAGTCGCTCCATATCTGCTCTGTTGAGATACACAGTAGTTAAATAAACTCCAGTTCTTATCTGGAAGAATCAATAATCTTGGTAACCAGTAAATCATACTGACCAATTTGCCATGCACCAGCTGACTGTATACACTTACGGCTTGATTAACGCTGAGGATTTTAGAGTACAGTTTGACAGATTCTTACTAAATAGCATCTTATAGCAACTTCAGGAATCCTTTTCACAAGTCCAACAGTTCCTTCATTCATAAAACTGTACACTACTAAAGAAATGCCCAAGTGCACTAATGATCAAAAAGGCAAGTAGAGCTTAATGGGAAGGAAATAATAGAACTTTATAAGTGTAGTTTTGAAAAGATGTGATGTCATAGTAAACTCTGGGGTACTTGATAACGAGTATAAACCGCAGCAACATAATCATCATGGTTTTAGAGAGACTATAAACTGATAACCATCTCTGACAGCAGAAGATAAGCCAAGCCGTGTGAGTTTTGCCTTGATATCCTCTTTAATGCAGGTGAATGAAAAAGATAACTTAATGGTGCTTTGCAGCACTAATTATTTGGTAATAATCAAAAGGTTTCATGATCTGAAAAAGTTGTTTCAGTACAGCCCATTAAACAATATGAAGAGCTATTATCCCATCCTACTACCTTCCTGCCACTCAGGTGTTCATTCACCAGCTGCTTCCTAATTAAGAGCATATAAAAGGGGAATAACATGAAGTGTACAATCGGATAAGTTTATCCAGTCCAATTTTGGTGCCAAAAATAAATGCTTTTATTGTAATTTTGACCAAGACAATTACTAATATTCATATTGCCGCTATTCTAAGCCCATGAAACAATCCCCTCTGAGCCTAGTTTATTATCTGAATCATGGAGTTGAAGCCCTCTCTAATTGTAGCTAAAATAACAGCATGTATTTTTATTCTTACCAATATGTATAAGGTATTTTAAAATTCAGGCTAAATAATTTGTAGTCAACTGGTCTCCTGATAAAAGATTTTATTCCATATATTTTATACAGTTGCTACTGAGTTGCAATACTTACGTGTTGATGGATCAAAACAGTAGTCTCCTAAATGTCTGTAAACCAGAGAGAGGGAGAGAGGAAAGGAAAAGAAAAGGAAGAGAAAAAAAAGAAAAGAATTGAAGTTACTACCAAAAACATTCTTTTTATTGTCTCCCTTTACTACCTATTTACAGTTGAGAAATTGGTTTTGGACTTGTTTCACACTTGCTAGAAAAGAAGTAAATTGTCTTTCCCTTGGCTTCTCTGATCCAAGGAGTTGGTGACTCAGAATTATCGATAAGAGAACAGCATCCCTTCTGCTCATTGTTGGACTGTATTTCTGAAACCAGAGCATTAACAGCTTTGTACAGGTGCAAAGGTAAATTGTCAAGCAGGGAAAGAGATACCAGTACCACCACAGGCCAGTAAAAGAGACAGAATTTTAAGAAGGAAAGGCCTCTAACCCAACTTTTTGCCATGTCTGTTAAGAAAAAGTCCTGGTTTAAACACAGTGTTGGCTTCTATACAAAATAATGCAGTTTGTTAAGGCAGCAATACTTAGATTCTTCTGGAGAGACAGCATTCTGAATTCTGAAAATGAATTTAATAACATAAAAGAGATCACTTCAAAAGGTAGTCATCACGTAAAGATTATGATCCAGTTTGCATAGATTCAAATCCTGACTTTGTCACCATGGCCGATCTCTTTAGCCCTGCTGCATCTCGCTTTCCTCATGTAAAAAGTGAAAACAGATATATAATTTGCAAAAATGTTCTGCCTCATAGAACTGATGTGAGGATGAAATTATTTAAAACATGCAGAGTGCTCAGAATTAGGCCTGACATTGGGCATGCACTAAATATTTATTATTGTGCAGCTTGGACCATGTTCTCTTAGTAACCTAATAGCCATGGCCCTTAAACACTTTTCATCTGTTAAAGAAACATTGATATTTCATAGAATCTAGGGGTCTTATAATACAATTTTCTCAAAAGAAAGTGAAGAAAGAAAACAATTACGGCCAAAGATTTGATGCCGGTACCATCGCCTGAAGGAATGTTAGCCACACTTCAGCCACCCATTCACTTTTTACCTTCATGATTTCACTATAACTTCCAAGTACCTGGGTTATATTTTCATAACCCTTTTCTTTATATTGAAGTAAGTAAATTTATTTTTTAAAATAAAACCTTATATAATTTTAATCTTTTAATTTGAGCATATATACACACCTGTTATTTTTTTTTGCCTCCTTTAATTTGACATACAAACAAATGTCTATGTTAATTGGTTATTAAAAAAAGAGTTTTTTCCATTCCCAACAGAGCAAGAATACTGAGTCATTAATAGCAACAAAATAAATATGTGAAACAATTTCTGTTATCACTTTAGAACTGAAGAATTTTCAGAACTAGAAAGTCAACAACACCATTACTGAATGCAAACTAATACTAATTCAACTAGGAGTTTGTTGACAGCTTAAAGCTAAGTATGATAAATATCATACTGATGAAATTTTGTCATGTCAGGGATATTTCCAGAGCTTTTTTCAAATCTACAAAACATAAAACTGAGGGATAAGGCTATGAATGTAGATACTCAAGGAAATATCAGATGTCAAACATTTGGGGAAATCATAAAAGAAGGTTAGTTACCCCAGTATGTATTTAATAAAAATGAACTTGGTTTATTTGGTGAAAAAATTCAAGTTAAATTTATATCAAGAAAAGCAAGACTAGGTCTGGTTTTAACACTTTCCAAGACTCACTCTTGAGCTTAAACCCATTTAGTGTCCTTGGGCTTATGGAACTAGTAGTCTCAGAACGAGCTTTCCCAAGTACAGGAACTTACGTATTAATGCTTTGTCATCTGCAAAGCTAAGACATTTAAAAAATATTACCTAGAAGGAATTGGCTTTTGTCCTAGCAAATACAAACTGATGATTCTTTCCTACAGATGGTTAGTTTTCAGTCCCAAGTTAATTATCACTCTAAATTCTATAGAAAATTAGTTCTTATTTAAAAAATTGGGAGGAAGGATATGCACTCTAACTCTTTTAAATTGGACCTACAGTGTAAGAGTTGGGTTATAGATTCATCTTAATTATTGATATATGGCACTCTTCATTGGCCCCTACATGGCCTGATTTTATTTAACTGGGTATTTGTAATGACAAAATAAGCACCTGCAAGTACATCATCCCAAACAAAAGTGAGGACCTTGACCTTTAGCCTACACTTTGCCGCATGATTTCGACCCCAACCCGTCTCTCTACTTCCCCCACTACAGGTAACCCCCATCCTGAATTCCATACACCCCATTCCCTTGCTTTCCATTTTACATGGTATTAATGCATCTAGATGTATTCCTTAAAAGTGTGCTGTTAAGGGCTTCCCTGGTGGCGCAGTGGTTGAGAGTCTGCCTGCCGATGCTAGGGGACACGAGTTCGTGTCCCGGTCTGGGAGGATACCACATGTCGCAGAGCGGCTGGGCCCGTGAGCCATGGCCGCTGAGCCTGCGCATCCAGAGCCTGTGCTCCGCAACAGGAGAGGCCGTGAGGGGCCCGCGTACCATGTGCTGTTAAACATTAGCATTTTTATAAATTTTATAGAAAGTGTGTCAGGCTGTATGTTATTATCTGGAACCTGTTTTTTAATTAATATTATATAGTTAAGATTCACCCATAACTTGAATGTTGTAAATTATTCTGGTTTGTGAATATAATGCGATTTTTCACTTTCCTGTAATGGACTTTTGAATTGGTTCCAGGGTTTTGCTATTGTGAATAACACTGCTGTGAAATTTCTGTACATCTCTATTGATGCATGGGTGCAAAAATGTCTCTTGGTTGCAGAAATAACTGGGTCATAGGGTGTGTACATGTAAATACATATGATCCCCCAAACTTGGTTTTGTGCAGCTTTTAAATTTTGACCATAAAAGAGATCATGGGCTTCTTTTGCGTTTTACTGATTACATATTATTACTGGCCAAATGTTTTTCTCTTCGGGGAAATCTACTTTTATGTTTCCTTGTGCTTTTCTTAATAGTTTATGGAGTTCTTTACATATCCTTGATATGAATCCTTTGCTGGTTCTCTTTCTTTTTTTTTTTTTTTAACATCTTTATTGGAGTATAATTGCTTTACAATGCTGTGTTAGTTTCTGCTTTATAACAAAGTGAATCAGTTATACATATACATATGTTGCCATTTCTCTTCCCTCTTGCGTCTCCCTCCCTCCCACCCTCCCTATCCCACCCCTCTAGGTGGTCACAAAGTAACGAGGTGATCTCCCTGTGCTATGTGGCTGCTTCCCACTAGCTATCTATTTTACGTTTGGTAGTGTATATATGTCCATGCCATTCTCTCACTTTGTCACAGCTTACCCTTCTCCCTCCTCATATCCTCAAGTCCATTCTCTAGTAGGTCTGTGTCTTTATTCCTGTCTTACCCCTGGGTTCTTTATGACATTTTTTTTCTTAAATTCCATATATATGTGTTAGCATACAGTGTTTGTCTTTCTCTTTCTGACTTACTTCACGCTGTATGACAGACTCTAGGTCCATCCACCTCACTACAAATAGCTCAATTTCTTTTCTTTTTATGGCTGAGTAATATTCCATTGTATATATATGCCACATCTTCTTTATCCATTCATCCGATGTTGGACACTTAGGTTGTTTCCATCTCCTGGCTATTGTAAATAGAGCTGCAATGAACATTTTGGTACATGACTCTTTTTGAATTATGGTTTTCTCAGGGTATATGCCCAGTAGTGGGATTGCTGGGTCATATGGTAGTTCTATTTGTAGTTTTTTAAGGAACCTCCATACTGTTCTCCATAGTGGCTGTACCAATTCACATTCGCACCAGCAGTGCAAGAGTGTTCCCTTTTCTCCACACCCTCTCCAGCATTTATTGTTTCTAGATTTTTTGATGATGGCCATTCTGACTGGTGTGAGATGATATCTCATTGTAGTTCTGATTTGCATTTCTCTAATGGTTAATGATGTTGAGATTATTTCATGTGTTTGTTGGCAGTCTGTATATCTTCTTTGGAGAAATGTCTATTTAGGTCTTCTGCCCATTTTTGGACTGGGTTGTTTTTTTGTTATTGAGCTGCATGAGCTGCTTGTAACTTTTGGAGGATTAATCCTTTGTCAGTTGCTTCATTTGCAAATATTTTCTCCCATTCTGAGGGTTGTCTTTTGGTCTTGTTTATGGTTTCCTTTGCTGTGCAAAAGCTTTGAAGTTTAATTAGGTCCCATTTGTTTATCTTTGTTTTTATTTCCGTTTCTCTAGGAGGTAGGTCAAAAAGGATCTTGCTGTGATTTATGTCATAGAGTGTTCTGCCTATGTTTTCCTCTAAGAGTTTGATAGTTTCTGGCCTTAAATTTAGGTCTTTAATCCATTTTGAGCTTATTTTTGTGTATGGTGTTAGGGAGTGATCTAATACCATACTTTTACATGTACCTGTCCAGTTTTCCCAGCACCACTTATTGAAGAAGCTGTCCTTTCTCCACTGTACATTCCTGCCTCCTTTATCAAAGATAAGGTGTCCATATGTGCTTGGGTTTATCTCTGGGCTTTCTATCCTGTTCCATTGACTATCTTTCTGTTTTTGTGCCAGTACCATACTGTCTTGATTACTGTAGCTTTGTAGTATAGTCTGAAGTCAGGGAGCCTGATTCCTCCAGCTCCTTTTTTTGTTCTCAAGATTGCTTTGGCTATTCGGGGTCTTTTGTGTTTCCAAACAAATTGCGAAATTTTTTGTTCTAGTTCTGTGAAAAATGCCAGTGGTAGTTTGATAGGGATTGCATTGAATCTATAGACTGCTTTGGGCAGTAGAGTCATTTTCACAATGTTGATTCTTCCAATCCAAGAACATGGTATATCTCTCCATCTATTTGTATCAGCTTTAATTTCTTTCATCAGTCTCTTATAATTTTCTGCATACAGGTCTTTTGTCTCCTTAGGTAGTTTTATTCCTACATATTTTATTCTTTTTGTTGCAGTGGTAAATGGGAGTGTTTTCTTGATTTCACTTTCAGATTTTTCATCATTAGTATATAGGAATGCCAGAGATTTCTCTGCATTAATTTTGTATCCTGCTACTTTACCAAATTCATTGATTAGCTCTACTAGTTTTCTGGTAGCATCTTTAGGGTTCTGTATGTATAGTATCATGTCATCTGCAAACAGTGACAGCTTTACTTCTTTTCCGATTTGGATTCCTTTTATTTCCTTTTCTTTTCTGATTGCTGTGGCTAAAACTTCCAAAACTATGTTGAATAACGGTGGTGAGAGGGGGCAACCTTGTCTTGTTCCTGATCTTAGTGGAAATGCTTTCAGTTTTTCACCATTGAGGACGATGTTGGCTGTGGGTTTGTCATATATGGCCTTTATTATGTTGAGGAAAGTTCCCTCTATGCCTACTTTCTGCAGGGTTTTTATCATACTGGGTGTTGAATTTTGTCGAAAGCTTTCTCTGCATCTATTGAGATGACCATATGGTTTTTCTCCTTCAGTTTGTTAATATGGTGTATCACATTGATAGATTTGCGTGTATTGAAGAATACTTGCATTCCTGGAATAAACCCCACTTGATCATGGTGTATAATCCTTTTAATGTGCTGTTGGATTCCGTTTGCTAGTATTTTGTTGAGGATTTTTGCATCTATGTTCATCAGTGATATTGGCCTGTAGTTTTCTTTTTTTGTGGCATCTTTGTCTGGTTTTGGTATCAAGGTGATGGTGGCCTCGTAGAATGAATTTGGGAGTGTTCCTCCCTCTGCTATATTTTGGAAGAGTTTGAGAGGATAGGTGTTAGCTCTTCTCTAAATGTTTGACAGAATTCGCCTGTGAAGCCATCTGGTCCTGGGCTTTTGTTTTTTGGAAGATTTTTAATCAGAGTTTCAATTTCAGTGCTTGTGATTGGTCTGTTCATATTTTCTGTTTCTTCCTGATTCAGTCTTGGCAGGTTGTGCATTTCTAAGAATTTGTCCATTTCTATCAGGTTATCCATTTTACTGGCATATACTTGCTCGTAGTAATCTCTCATGATCTTTTGTATTTCTGCAGTGTCAGTTGTTACTTCTCCTTTTTCATTTCTAATTCTATTGATTTGAGTCTTCTCCCTATTTTTCGTGATGAGTCTGGCTAATGGTTTATCAATTTTGTTTATCTTCTCAAAGAACCAGCTTTTAGTTTTATTGATCTTTGCTATTGTTTCCTTCATTTCTTTTTCATTTATTTCTTATCTGATCTTTATGATTTCTTTCCTTCTGCTAACTTTGGGGTTTTTTTGTTCTTCTTTCTCTAATTGCTTTAGGTGCAAGGTTAGGTTGTTTATTCGAGATGTTTCCTGTTTCTTGAGGTAGGATTGTATTGCTATAAACTTCTCTCTTAGAGCTGCTTTTACTGCATCCCATAGGTTTTGAGCCATCGTGTCACCATTGTCATTTGTTTCTAGGTATTTTTGGATCTCCTCTTTGATTTCTTCAGTGATCACTTCGTTATTAAGTAGTGTATTGTTTAGCCTCCATGTGTTTGCATTTTTTACAGATCTTTTCCTGTAATTGATATCTAGTGTCATAGCATTGTGGTCGGAAAAGATACTTGATACAATTTCAGTTTTCTTAAATTTACCAAGGCTTGATTTGTGACCCAAGATATGATCTATCCTGGAGAATGTTCCATGAGCACTTGAGAAAAATGTGTATTCTGTTGTTTTTGGATGGAATGCCCTATAAATATCAATTAAGTCCATCTTGTTTAATGTATCATTTAAATCTTGTGTTTCCTTATTTATTTTCATTTTGGATGATCTGTCCATTGGTGAAAGTGGGGTGTTAAAGTCCCCTACTATGAATGTGTTCCTGTCGATTTCCCCTTTTATGGCTGTTAGTATTTGCCTTATGTATTGAGGTGCTCCTATGTTGGGTGCATAAATATTTACAATTGTTATATCTTCTTCTTGGATTGATCCCTTGATCATTAGGTAGTGTCCTTCTTTGTCTCTTCTAATAGTCTTTATTTTAAAGTCTATTTTGTCTGATATGAGAATTGCTACTCCAGCTTTCTTTTGTTTTCCATTTGCATGGAATATCTTTTTCCATCCCCTCACTTTCAGTCTGTATGTGTCTCTAGGTCTGAAGTGGGTCTCTTGTAGACAGCATATATATGGGTCTTGTTTTTGTATCCATTCTGCCAGTCTATGTCTTTTGGTGGGAGCATTTAATCCATTTACATGTAAGGTAATTATCGATATGTATGTTCCTATTCCCATTTTCTTAATTGTTTTGGGTTTCTTATTGTAGGTCTTTCCTTCTCTTGTGTTTCTTGCCTAGAGAAGATCCTTTAGCATTTGTTGTAAAGCTGGTTTGGTGGTGCTGAACTCTCTCAGCTTTTGCCTGTCTGTAAAGGTTTTTAATTTCTCCATCAAATCTGAATGGGATCCTTGCTGCGTAGAGTAATCTTTGTTGTAGGTTTTTCTCCTTCATCGCTTTAAATATGTCATGCCAGTCCCTTCTGGCTTGCAGAATTTCTGCTGAAAGATCAGCTGTTAACCTAATGGGGATTCCCTTGTGTGTTATTTGTTGTTTTTCCCTTGCTGCTTTTAACATGTTTTCTTTGTATTTAATTTTTGACAGTTTGATTAGTATGTGTCTTGGCGTGTTTCTCCTTGGATTTATCCTGTATGGGACTCTCTGTGCTTATTGGACTTGATTAACTATTTCCTTTTCCTTATTAGGGAAGTTTTCAACTATAATCTCTTCAAATATTTTCTCAGTCCCTTTCTTTTTCTCTTCTTCTTCTGGAACCCCTGTAATTCGAATGTTGGTGTGTTTAATGTTGTCCCAGAGGTCTCTGAGACTGTCCTCAGTTCTTTTCATTCTTTTTTCTTTATTCTTCTCTGCAGTAGTTATTTCCACTATTTTATTTTCCAGGTCACTTTTCCGTTCTTCTGCCTCAGTTATTCTGCTATTGATCCCTTCTGGAGTATTTTTAATTTCATTTATTGTGTTGTTGATTGTTGCTTGTTTCCTCTTTAGTTCTTCTAGGTCCTTGTTAAATGTTTCTTGCATTTTCTCTATTCTATTTCCAAGATTTTGGATCATCTTTACTATCATTATTCTGAATTCTTTTTCAGGTAGGCTGCCTATTTCCTCTTCATTTGTCAGGTCTGGCATGTTTTTATCTTGCTCCTTCATCTGCTGTGTGTTTTTCTGTCTTCTCATTTTGCTTATCTAACTGTGTTTGGAGTCTCCTTTTTGCAGGCTGCAAGTTCATAGTTCCCGTTGTTTCTGGTGTCTGTCTTCAGTGGCTAAAGTTGGTTCAGTGGGTTGTGTAGGCTTCCTGTTGGAGGGGACTAGTGCCTGTGTTCTGGTGGATGAGGCTGGATCTTGTCTTTCTGATGGGCAGGTCCACGTCTGGTGGTGTGTTTTGGGGTGTCTGTGGACTTATTATGATTTTAGGCAGCCTCTCTGCTAATGGGTGGGGTTGTGTTCCTGTCTTGCTAGTTGTTTGGCATAGGGTGTCCAGCACTGTAGCTTGCTGGTCGTTGAGTGAAGCTGGGTGTTGGTGTTGAGATGAAGATCTCTGGGAGATTTTTGCCGTTTGATATTACGTGGAGCTGGGAGGTCTCTTGAGGACCAGTGTCCTCAAGTTGGCTCTGCCACCTCAGAGGCACAGCACTGACTCCTGGCTGCAGCACCAAGAACCTTTCATCCACATGGCTCAGAATAAAAGGGAGAAAAAGAAGAAAGAAAGGAAGGAAGGAAGGAAGGAAGAAAGAAAGAAAAGATAAAAGAAAATAAAATAAAGTAAGGTAAAATAAAATAAAAAA
>NW_020837969.1:19001751-19002614 GCF_003676395.1 Aethalodelphis obliquidens | reverse complement strand
ATGATGGCCATTCTGACTGGTGTGAGATGATATCTCATTGTAGTTTTGATTTGCATTTCTCTAATGATTAATGATGTTGAGCATTCTTTCATGTGTTTGTTGGCAGTCTGTATATCTTCTTTGGAGAAATGTCTATTTAGGTCTTCTGCCCATTTTTGGACTGGGTTGTTTTTTTGTTATTGAGCTGCATGAGCTGCTTGTAACTTTTGGAGGATTAATCCTTTGTCAGTTGCTTCATTTGCAAATATTTTCTCCCATTCTGAGGGTTGTCTTTTGGTCTTGTTTATGGTTTCCTTTGCTGTGCAAAAGCTTTGAAGTTTAATTAGGTCCCATTTGTTTATCTTTGTTTTTATTTCCGTTTCTCTAGGAGGTAGGTCAAAAAGGATCTTGCTGTGATTTATGTCATAGAGTGTTCTGCCTATGTTTTCCTCTAAGAGTTTGATAGTTTCTGGCCTTAAATTTAGGTCTTTAATCCATTTTGAGCTTATTTTTGTGTATGGTGTTAGGGAGTGATCTAATACCATACTTTTACATGTACCTGTCCAGTTTTCCCAGCACCACTTATTGAAGAAGCTGTCCTTTCTCCACTGTACATTCCTGCCTCCTTTATCAAAGATAAGGTGTCCATATGTGCTTGGGTTTATCTCTGGGCTTTCTATCCTGTTCCATTGACTATCTTTCTGTTTTTGTGCCAGTACCATACTGTCTTGATTACTGTAGCTTTGTAGTATAGTCTGAAGTCAGGGAGCCTGATTCCTCCAGCTCCTTTTTTTGTTCTCAAGATTGCTTTGGCTATTCGGGGTCTTTTGTGTTTCCAAACAAATTGCGAAATTTTTTGTTCTAGTTCTGTGAAAAATGCCAGT
>NW_020837969.1:18946239-19001651 GCF_003676395.1 Aethalodelphis obliquidens | reverse complement strand
TCTTATAATTTTCTGCATACAGGTCTTTTGTCTCCTTAGGTAGTTTTATTCCTACATATTTTATTCTTTTTGTTGCAGTGGTAAATGGGAGTGTTTTCTTGATTTCACTTTCAGATTTTTCATCATTAGTATATAGGAATGCCAGAGATTTCTCTGCATTAATTTTGTATCCTGCTACTTTACCAAATTCATTGATTAGCTCTACTAGTTTTCTGGTAGCATCTTTAGGGTTCTGTATGTATAGTATCATGTCATCTGCAAACAGTGACAGCTTTACTTCTTTTCTGATTTGGATTCCTTTTATTTCCTTTTCTTTTCTGATTGCTGTGGCTAAAACTTCCAAAACTATGTTGAATAACGGTGGTGAGAGGGGGCAACCTTGTCTTGTTCCTGATCTTAGTGGAAATGCTTTCAGTTTTTCACCATTGAGGATGATGTTGGCTGTGGGTTTGTCATATATGGCCTTTATTATGTTGAGGAAAGTTCCCTCTATGCCTACTTTCTGCAGAGTTTTTATCATAACTGGGTGTTGAATTTTGTCGAAAGCTTTCTCTGCATCTATTGAGATGACCATATGGTTTTTCTCCTTCAGTTTGTTAATATGGTGTATCACATTGATAGATTTGCGTATATTGAAGAATACTTGCATTCCTGGAATAAACCCCACTTGATCATGGTGTATAATCCTTTTAATGTGCTGTTGGATTCCGTTTGCTAGTATTTTGTTGAGGATTTTTGCATCTATGTTCATCAGTGATATTGGCCTGTAGTTTTCTTTTTTTGTGGCATCTTTGTCTGGTTTTGGTATCAAGGTGATGGTGGCCTCGTAGAATGAATTTGGGAGTGTTCCTCCCTCTGCTATATTTTGGAAGAGTTTGAGAGGATAGGTGTTAGCTCTTCTCTAAATGTTTGACAGAATTCGCCTGTGAAGCCATCTGGTCCTGGGCTTTTGTTTGTTGGAAGATTTTTAATCAGAGTTTCAATTTCAGTGCTTGTGATTGGTCTGTTCATATTTTCTGTTTCTTCCTGATTCAGTCTTGGCAGGTTGTGCATTTCTAAGAATTTGTCCATTTCTATCAGGTTATCCATTTTACTGGCATATACTTGCTCGTAGTAATCTCTCATGATCTTTTGTATTTCTGCAGTGTCAGTTGTTACTTCTCCTTTTTCATTTCTAATTCTATTGATTTGAGTCTTCTCCCTATTTTTCGTGATGAGTCTGGCTAATGGTTTATCAATTTTGTTTATCTTCTCAAAGAACCAGCTTTTAGTTTTATTGATCTTTGCTATTGTTTCCTTCATTTCTTTTTCATTTATTTCTTATCTGATCTTTATGATTTCTTTCCTTCTGCTAACTTTGGGGTTTTTTTGTTCTTCTTTCTCTAATTGCTTTAGGTGCAAGGTTAGGTTGTTTATTCGAGATGTTTCCTGTTTCTTGAGGTAGGATTGTATTGCTATAAACTTCTCTCTTAGAGCTGCTTTTACTGCATCCCATAGGTTTTGAGCCATCGTGTCACCATTGTCATTTGTTTCTAGGTATTTTTGGATCTCCTCTTTGATTTCTTCAGTGATCACTTCGTTATTAAGTAGTGTATTGTTTAGCCTCCATGTGTTTGCATTTTTTACAGATCTTTTCCTGTAATTGATATCTAGTGTCATAGCATTGTGGTCGGAAAAGATACTTGATACAATTTCAGTTTTCTTAAATTTACCAAGGCTTGATTTGTGACCCAAGATATGATCTATCCTGGAGAATGTTCCATGAGCACTTGAGGAAAATGTGTATTGTGTTGTTTTTGTATGGAATGCCCTATAAATATCAATTAAGTCCATCTTGTTTAATGTATCATTTAAATCTTGTGTTTCCTTATTTATTTTCATTTTGGATGATCTGTCCATTGGTGAAAGTGGGGTGTTAAAGTCCCCTACTATGAATGTGTTCCTGTCGGTTTCCCCTTTTATGGCTGTTAGTATTTGCCTTATGTATTGAGGTGCTCCTATGTTGGGTGCATAAATATTTACAATTGTTATATCTTCTTCTTGGATTGATCCCTTGATCATTAGGTAGTGTCCTTCTTTGTCTCTTCTAATAGTCTTTATTTTAAAGTCTATTTTGTCTGATATGAGAATTGCTACTCCAGCTTTCTTTTGGTTTCCATTTGCATGGAATATCTTTTTCCATCCCCTCACTTTCAGTCTGTATGTGTCTCTAGGTCTGAAGTGGGTCTCTTGTAGACAGCATATATATGGGTCTTGTTTTTGTATCCATTCTGCCAGTCTATGTCTTTTGGTGGGAGCATTTAATCCATTTACATGTAAGGTAATTATCGATATGTATGTTCCTATTCCCATTTTCTTAATTGTTTTGGGTTTCTTATTGTAGGTCTTTTCCTTCTCTTGTGTTTCTTGCCTAGAGAAGATCCTTTAGCATTTGTTGTAAAGCTGGTTTGGTGGTGCTGAACTCTCTCAGCTTTTGCCTGTCTGTAAAGGTTTTTAATTTCTCCATCAAATCTGAATGGGATCCTTGCTGCGTAGAGTAATCTTTGTTGTAGGTTTTTCTCCTTCATCGCTTTAAATATGTCATGCCAGTCCCTTCTGGCTTGCAGAATTTCTGCTGAAAGATCAGCTGTTAACCTAATGGGGATTCCCTTGTGTGTTATTTGTTGTTTTTCCCTTGCTGCTTTTAACATGTTTTCTTTGTATTTAATTTTTGACAGTTTGATTAGTATGTGTCTTGGCGTGTTTCTCCTTGGATTTATCCTGTATGGGACTCTGTGCTTATTGGACTTGATTAACTATTTCCTTTTCCTTATTAGGGAAGTTTTCAACTATAATCTCTTCAAATATTTTCTCAGTCCCTTTCTTTTTCTCTTCTTCTTCTGGAACCCCTGTAATTCGAATGTTGGTGTGTTTAATGTTGTCCCAGAGGTCTCTGAGACTGTCCTCAGTTCTTTTCATTCTTTTTTCTTTATTCTTCTCTGCAGTAGTTATTTCCACTATTTTATTTTCCAGGTCACTTTTCCGTTCTTCTGCCTCAGTTATTCTGCTATTGATCCCTTCTGGAGTATTTTTAATTTCATTTATTGTGTTGTTGATTGTTGCTTGTTTCCTCTTTAGTTCTTCTAGGTCCTTGTTAAATGTTTCTTGCATTTTCTCTATTCTATTTCCAAGATTTTGGATCATCTTTACTATCATTATTCTGAATTCTTTTTCAGGTAGGCTGCCTATTTCCTCTTCATTTGTCAGGTCTGGCATGTTTTTATCTTGCTCCTTCATCTGCTGTGTGTTTTTCTGTCTTCTCATTTTGCTTATCTAACTGTGTTTGGAGTCTCCTTTTTGCAGGCTGCAAGTTCATAGTTCCCGTTGTTTCTGGTGTCTGTCCTCAGTGGCTAAAGTTGGTTCAGTGGGTTGTGTAGGCTTCCTGTTGGAGGGGACTAGTGCCTGTGTTCTGGTGGATGAGGCTGGATCTTGTCTTTCTGATGGGCAGGTCCACGTCTGGTGGTGTGTTTTGGGGTGTCTGTGGACTTATTATGATTTTAGGCAGCCTCTCTGCTAATGGGTGGGGTTGTGTTCCTGTCTTGCTAGTTGTTTGGCATAGGGTGTCCAGCACTGTAGCTTGCTGGTCGTTGAGTGAAGCTGGGTGTTGGTGTTGAGATGAAGATCTCTGGGAGATTTTTGCCGTTTGATATTACGTGGAGCTGGGAGGTCTCTTGAGGACCAGTGTCCTCAAGTTGGCTCTGCCACCTCAGAGGCACAGCACTGACTCCTGGCTGCAGCACCAAGAACCTTTCATCCACATGGCTCAGAATAAAAGGGAGAAAAAGAAGAAAGAAAGGAAGGAAGGAAGGAAGGAAGAAAGAAAGAAAAGATAAAAGAAAATAAAATAAAGTAAGGTAAAATAAAATAAAAAATAATTATTAAGAAAAATAAATTATTTTTAAGTAGAAAACAAGAAACGGACAGATAGAACCCTAGGACAAATGGCGAAAGCAAAGCTATACAGACAAAATCTCATACAGAAGCATACACATACACACTCACAAAAAGATGAAAAGGGGAAAAAATCATAAATCTTGCTCTCAAAGTCCACCTCCTCAATTTGGGATGATTTGTTGTCTATTCAGTTATTCCACAAATGCAGGGTGCATCAAGTTGATTGTGGAGATTTAATCCGCTGCTCCTGAGGCTGCTGGGAGAGATTTCCCTTTCTCTTCTTTGTTCTCACAGCTCCCGGGGTTCAGCTTTGGATTTGGCCCTGCCTCTGCGTGTAGGTCGCCGGAGGGCGTCTGTTCTTCGCTCAGACAGGACGGGGTTAAAGGAGCCGCTGATTCGGGGGCTCCGGCTCACTCAGGCCGGGGGAGGGAGGGGCACGGAGTGCGGGGTGAGCCTGCGGCGGCAGAGGCCAGCGGGACGTTGCACCAGCCTGAGGCACGCCGTGCGTTCTCCCAGGGAAGTTGTCCCTGGATCCCGGGACCCTAGCAGTGGCGGGCTGCACAGGCTCCCCGGAAGGGAGGTGTGAAGAGTGACCTGTGCTCGCACACAGGCTTCTTGGTGGCGGCAGCAGCAGCCTTAGCATCTCATGCCCGTCTCTGGAGTCCGCGCTGTTAACCGCGGCTCGCGCCCGTCTCTGGAGCTCCTTTAAGCAGCACTCTTAATACCCTCTCCTCACGCACCAGGAAACAAAGAGGGAAGAAAATGTCTCTTGCCTCTTCGGCAGGTCCAGACTTTTTCCCGGACTCCCTCCCGGCTAGCCGTGGTGCACTAACCTCCTGCAGGCTGTGTTCACACCGCTAACCCCAGTCCTCTCCCTGGGATCCGACCGAAGCCCGAGCCTCAGCTCCCAGACCCCGCCCGCCCCGGCGGGTGAGCAGACAAGCCTCTCCGGCTGGTGAGTGATGGTCGGCACCGATCCTCTGTGTGGGAATCTCTCTGCTTTGCCCTCCACACCCCTGTGGCTGCGCTCTCCTCCGCGGCTCTGAAGCTTCCCCCACTCCGCCACCCGCAGTCTCTGCCCGCGAAGGGGCTCCTAGTGTGTGGAAACCTTTCCTCCTTCACAGCTCCCTCCCACTGGTGCAGGTCCCGTCCCTATTCTTTTGTCTCTGTTTATTTTTTTTTCTTTTACCCTACCCAGGTGCGTGGGGAGTTTCTTGCCTTTTAGGAGGTCTGAGGTCTTCTGCCAGCGTTCAGTAGGTGTTCTGTAGGAGTTGTTCCACGTGTAGATGTATTTCTGATGTATCTGTGGGCAGGAAGGTGATCTCCGCGTCTTACTCTTCCGCCATCTTCCCCCGGCCCCTTTGCTGGTTTTCTGAATCATGAATATCTTCTGTCAACTCATAATTGTCTTATCACTTTCATAAAAGTGATAAATGTAAATAAATGTTTTATTTTAATAGAATTAATTATGTCTATTTTCTTATTTGAGACAATGTCTTTTGAATCTTATTTAGAAATATTTTTCTGCCACTAGATCTTAAAGATACACAACACATTTTCTTTTAAGAATTTTAAAGACGTTGATTTCTCTCCTTCTCTTCTTCCTCTTCCTTTTTCTTGTTCTCCTTTGTTTTGGTTTACTTCTCCTAAACCCACCTCTGAGACAGGAATGCTATTTTGTCTTTATCTATATGGACAACTGTTTTTTTCCAGTTTTATTTCTTGAAGAATTCCTCTTTTCCCTACCTCTGTCTATATCAACCTTTCATAGACAAATGGCTCTATTTCTAGGCTCGCTATTTTGTTCCACAGACAACTGTTTTCTACCCAAGCAACACACTTTCTTTTTGGGTGTGCGTGTTCTTTTATTTATTGAAGTATAGTTAATTTACAACATTGTGTTAGTTTCAAGTGTACAGCAAAGTGATTCAGTTATATATATATATATATATATATATATATATATATATGTTAAGAATATAGATATATATTCTTCTTCAGATTCTTTTCCATTGTAGGTTATTACAAGATAATGAATATAGTTCCCGGTGCTATACAGTAGGTCCCTGTTGTTTACCTATTTTATATATAGTAGTAAGTATATGTTAATCCCAAACTCCTAAGTTATCTGCCCCCCCCGCCCCCGCTATCCCCTTTGGTAACCATAAGTTTGTTTTCTATGTCTGTGAGTCTATTTCTGTTTTGTAAATAAGTTCATTTGTATCATTTCTTATATTCTGCATATAAGTGATATTATATGATATTTATCTTTGTATGACTTACTTCACTCACCATGACAATCTCTAGGTCCATTCATGTTGCTGCAAATGGCACTATTTCATTCTTCATTACGGCTGATTATATTCCACTGTTCATATATATCACATCTTCTTTATCCATTCAACTGTCGATGGACATTTAGGTTGCTTCCATGTATTGGCTATTGTAAATAATGCTGTAGTGAACATTGGGGTGCATGTATATTTTCAAATTAGAGTTTTCTCTGGATATATGCCCAGGAGTGGAATTGCAGGATCATATGGTAGCTCTATTTTTTGTTTTTTTTTTATTTTGCGGTACACGGGCCTCTCACTGTTGTGGCCTCTCCCGTTGCGGAGCACAGGCTCCGGACGCGCAGGCTCAGCGGCCATGGCTCACGGGCCCAGCCGCTCCATGGCATGTGGGATCTTCCCGGACCGGGGCACAAACCCGTGTCCCCTGCATCGGCAGGTGGACTCTCAACCACTGCGCCACCAGGGAAGCCCTATTTTTAGTTTTTTAAGGAACCTCCAAACTGTTCTCCACAGTGGTGTATCCATTTACATTCCCACCAACAGTGTTAGGAGAGTTCCTTTTTCTCCATACCCTCTCCAGCATTTATTATTTGTAGACTTTTTAATGATGGCCATTCTGACTGGTGTGAGGTGATAACTTATTGTAGTTTGATTTGCATTCCTCTAACAAGTAGTGATATTGAGTATCTTTTCATGTGCTGTTGACCATCTGTATGTCTTCTTTGGAGAAATGTCTATTTAGGTCTTCTGCCCATTTTTTTGATTGGGTTGTTTGTTGTTTTAATATTAAGCTGTATGTGTTGTTTGTATATTTTGGAAATTAATCCCTTGTCAGTAACATTGTTTGCAAATGTTTTCTCCCATTCTGTAGGCTGTCTTTTTGTTTTCTTTATGGTTTCCTTTGCTGTGCAAAAGCTTTTACATTTAATTCGGTCCCATATGTTTCTTTTTGTTTTTATTTCCATTACTCTAGGAGATGGATCCAAAAAAATATTTCTGCAATTTATATCAGAGCGTGTTCTGCCTGTTTTCCTCTAGGAGGTTTATAGTATGCAGTCTTACATTAGGGCTTTAATCCATTTTGAGTTTACTTTCTATATGGTGTTCTAATTTCATTCTTTTACATGTAGCTCTCCAGTTTCCCCAGCACCATTTATTGAAGAGACCGTCTTTCCTCCATTTTATATTCTTGCCTCCTTTGTCATAGATTAACTGACCATAAGTGCCCTTATTCTTCTGTGGTATCTGGCTAACATTAACTTACATTTCCATGTATATTTTAGAATGGTCTTTTCTGTTTTCTCTTCGGTTTACTTTTCTTCTTCCTTCTTGTTGAAAGGTTATCAGACTGCGGGCCAAATTGACATAAAGCCTGTTTCTGTATACCCAGAGGCTAAGAATGGTTTTTCCATTTTTAAATAGTTTTTTTTTTTTTAAATATATACGGACGTACCTCAGAGATATTGTGGGTTTGGTTCCAGACCACTATTGCAATAAAGAGAGTCACAAATTTTTTTGATAAAAGTTATGTTTACACTATACTGTAGTCTGTTAGGGGTAAAATAATATTATGTCTAAAAAACAAAGTACATACCTTAATTTAAAAATACATTATTGCTAAAAAAAGATGCTAACCATCATATGAGCCTTCAGTGAGTTGTAATCTTTTTGCCACTGAAGAGTCTTGCCTCAGTGTTGATGGCTGCTGACTGGTCAGGGTCATAGTTGCTGAAGGTTGGGGCAGCTGTGACAATTTCTTATAATAAGGCAAGGATGCACACACCCCAGTGTTCACTGCAGTACTGTTCATAGTAGCCATACATGGGAGCAACCTAAATGTCCATCGACAGAGGAGTGGATAAAGAAGACGTGGTACATATATACAGTGGAATACTACTCAGCCATAAAAAGGAATGAAATAATGCGATTTGCAGCAACATGGATGGACCTAGAGATTGTCATACTGAGTGAAGTAAGTCAGACAGAGAAAGACAAATATCAAATGATATCACTTATATGCAGAATCTAAAAAGAAATGATACAAGTGAACTTATTTACAAAACAGAAACAGACTCACAGACTTAGAGAACGAACTTATAGTTATGGGGCGGGCTGGGGGGAAGGGATAGTTAGCGACTTTGGGATTGACATGTACACACTGCTATGTTTAAGACAGATAACCAACAAGAACCTACTGTTTAGCACAGGGAACTTTGCTCAATATTATGCAGCAACTTAAATGGGAAAAGAATTTGAAAAAGAATAAATCCATGTATATGTATAACTGAACCACTTTGCTGTACACCTGAAACTATCATAACATTGTTAACCAACTATATTCCAACATAAAATAAAAAGTTAAAAAAAAAAAAAGCAACAACGAAGTTTGCTGCATTGTTTGACCCTTCCTTTCATGAAGCAATTTCTTTGTAGCATGCCGTGCTGTTTGATAGTGTTTTGCCCACAGTAGAGCTTGTTTCAAACTTGGATTCAGTTCTCTCAGACTCTGCTGCTGCTTTATCAACTAAGTTTATGTAACATTCTAAATCCTTTGTTGTCATTTCAACAGTCTTCACAGCATCTTCAGCAGAAGTTGATTTCATCTCAAGAACCACTTTCTTTGCTCATCCATAAGAAGCAACTCCTCATCTGTTAAAGTTCATGAGATTGCAGCAATTCAGTCACATCTTCAGGCTCTACTTCTAATTCTAGTTCTCTTGCTATTTCCACCACATCTGCAGTTACTTCCTCCACTGAAGTCTAGCATCCCTCAAAGTTATCCATGAGGGTTGGAATCACCTTCTTCCAAACTCCAGTGAATGTGGATATTTTGATCTTTTCCCATGAATCACAAATCTTCTTAATGGCATCTAGAGTGGTGAATCCTTTTCAGAAGGTTTTCTATTGACTTTGCCCAGATTCCTCAGAGGAATCACTACCTATGTCAGCTATAGCCTTTTGAAATGTATTTCTTAAATAATAAAACTTGAAAGTCAAAATGACTCCTTGATCCGTGGACTGAAGAATAGGTATTTTGTTAGCAGGCATGACAATATTCATCTTATACATCTCCCTCAGAGTTGTTGGGTGACCAGGTGCATTGCCAATGAGCAGTAATGTTTTGAAAGGAATCTTTTTTTCTGAGAAGTAGTTCTCAATATCGGGCTTAAAATATTTGGTAAACCATGTTGTAAATAGATGTGTTATCATCCAGACTTTGTTGTTGCATTTATAAAGCACAGGCAGAATCGATTTAGCATAATTCTTAAAGGCTCTAGGATTTTCAGAATGATAAAATGAGCATTGGCTTCAACTTAAACTCACCAGCTACATTAGCCCCTAACAAAAGAGTCAGCTTGTCCTTTGAAGGTTTGAAGTCAGGCATTGACTTCTCCTTTCTAGCTATGAAATTCCTAGAGTCTTAGGTGGCATTGTCTTCTAATAAAGGTCTGTTTCGTCTACATTGAAGATCTGTGGTTTAGTGTAACCCCTTTCATTAGTTATCTTTAGCTAGATCTTCTGGATAACTTGCTGCAACTTCTACATCAGCACTTGCTGCTTCACATTTTGCTTTTTCGTTATGGAGACAGATTCTTTTCTTAAACCTCCAAACTCTTCTTCTGCAGCTTCCTCACCTCTCTCAGCCTTTGTAGAATTGAGAGTTAGGTCCTTGCTCTGGATTGGGCTTTGGTTTAAGGCAATGTTGTGACTGTTTTGATCTTTTGTCCAGATCACTACAACGTTCTCCGTATCAGCATTAAGGCTGTTTCACTTTCTTATCATTCCTGTGTTTACTGGAGTTGCACTTTTAATTTCCTTCAAGAACTTTTCCTTTTCATTCACAACTTAGCTAATTGTTTGCAAAAGAGGCCTAGCTTTTGGCCTATCTTAGCTTTCAGCCTGCCTTCCCCCTAAGCTTAGTCATTTCTAGATTTTGATTTAAGGTGGGAGACACATGACTCTTCCTTTCACTTGAGCACTTAGAGGACATTGTAGGGTTATTACTTGGCTTAATTTCAATATTGCTGTGTTTCAGGGAATAGGGAGGCCTAAGGAGAAGGAGAGAGATGGGAGAATGGCTAGTTGGTGGAGCAGTCAGAATACAGGCAACATTTATGGATTAAGTTTGCCATTTTACATGGTTGCTGTTCACAGCACCCAAAAACAATTACAATAGTAATATCAGCGATCACTGATCACAGATCACCGTAACAAATATAATAATAATGGAAAAGTTTAAAATATTGTGAGAATTACCAAAATGTGACACAGAGACACAAAGTAAGCAAACGCTGTTGAAAAAATGGTGCCAATAGACTTGCTCCATGTAAGGTTGCCACAAACCTTCGTTTTGTGAAAAATGTAAAGCACAGTAAAGCAAAGCACAATGGAATGAGGCATGCCTACATATGACAGAGACCATCTGTGGCCACAAAACGTAAGGTCTACTCTCTGGCTCTATACTGAAAAAGAATCTCCCAACTCATTCTAGAAGATTTTCTCAATTTAGACTTCCAACGCATTATTTCATTCTTCAATTTTATGTTTTTGGTATTTAGTTCATATATGTTGTGCAATTGTTCAAAAAAATTAGGCCTGATATTTATGTTTGGTCTTTTCTCATGTTTTCTTGTTCAAAGACTTATGGCTAATCCCTTCCTAATAACTTTTAGAACATTTCATTTGGCTAGTTTTTTTTTTTAATTAATTTTTATTGGAGTACAGTTGCTTTACAATGTTGTGGTAGTTTCTACTGTACAGCAAAATGAATCAGCTATACATATACATATATCTCCTCTTTTTTGGATTTTCTTCCCATTTAGGTCACCACAGAGTATTAAGTAGAGTTCCCTGTGCTATACAGTCTGTTCTCAATAGTTATCTATTTAATGCAGAGTATCAATAGTGTATATATGTCATCCCAGTCTCCCAATTTCTCCCACCACCCCCCTTTTCCTCTTGGTATCCATACATTTGTTCTCTACATCTGTGTCTCTATTTCTGCTTTGTAAATAAGGTCATCTATACCATTTTTCTAGATTCCACATATATGCATTAATATACGGTATTTCTTTTTCTCTTTCTGACTTACTTCACTCTGTATGACACTCTCTAGGTCCATCCATATCTCTACAAATGACCCAATTTTGTTCTTTTTTATGGCTGAGTAATATTCCATTGTATATATGTACCACATCTTCTTTATCCACTCCTCTGTTGATGGACATTTAGGTTGCTTCCATGTCCTGGCTATTGTAAATAGTGCTGCAGTGAACATATTCTCAATTCATCTTTCTAATATGTCTGCTCCTAATGAAATTCCATAGTCTGATATGCCTTTTTTCCTCTTTTAAATAGTTATACTTCTCAAATATCATTTTAACCTGTTGGCCCTATGATGAAGAAACCCAGGCATCAGAAAGCCAGCCGCTGGCTCCTCAGTCTATAAAACAGATCTACAGATTAGGAATTTTCTCTTCACTTCCCAGAGAGAAGCCACATTAGATTCTCCTTAGATCATGATTTGCCAGCCCTGAGACTTTGGAGAAAAAGGGATGGGAAGTAAATGCTAGTGATCAGTTAGTATGAACTTATTTTTCTGGGATCTTCATTCACAGGTGTCTATCTCAAGGTGGTAGTGTAGAGAGGCAGGAACAGGACAAATGTCTCCTTTCCCATTCTACTCTGCCTTAGCCCATTGAGGCTGTCTCCTCCCCCAGGTCAAAGTCATCACCTTCCAGTTATCTCACCATTCTACTCTGCCTTAGCCCATTGAGCCTGTCTCCTCCCCCAGGTCAAAGTCGTCACCTTCCAGTTATCTCAAAACACCCTGCTTGCTCCCACCACCCGTTGCCTTAAGGGTTTCCCATGGTATTCTTGGTCTTTTTCCTCTTTAATTCCTTCAGGATTCATCTTGAAAGAGGGAACTAGTACTAGCGGCTAAGAGAATATTCTAACATTTTAAACTGATATGCTTTACACAACGTTGGAAATTGTACAGAAAAAAGTTTATATTTAGTATGAAAAATACACACAAGGCAATTAATGTGCTTATTGAATCATTGATTAAGTTATATCCTGACAGGCTTAGGATATAATTTTCCAAATCAACTCTGCCTACTTAACTGTAAGAATTGGGCAGGCAAGTTCAATACCTCCTTCTCAAAGTTATTTCTGGTTACATAACATACAAAATAAGGGCTCCCTCTGAGTTACAGCAATATTTGAGTGATTTTACAAAGTAAAAGGAACCCTAAAAGAAGAAAGGAACAGCTAGTCAGAGAAAGTTGTGTTCCTGATAGATGACGGAATTGAATCAAATAGCTGGCTGGAGGCTAGATAGAGCGTCAATGCCTGAAAGAAAATCTGGAAAGACAAAACAGAATCCTGTAGCTAAAATAATCTATACGTAATCTATAGGCTCCACATTGGGAATAAATAGTTACCCTATTCCTGAGAATTAGTCCTCTGTGTAATTTTATGAAGTCCCAAGTGATTGCCCCAAGTAGAATGTTCTATGAATATATTTAAATCCTGTTTGTCTACCTCTTGGTGATTCAAGAAATCCATGCATTTATGCATGTGTTGAAAATGTGGCCACCGTAGCTAATGAATCTGCAACTGGATGGGAAAAGAAAGTGATTTGTTAAATGCTTCGCAGCAGCTGCATGGAGTCATTTTGCTCAAGTTGACAAGTCAAAGGTCTGATGGAAAATCACTTTTTCTTGAAAGATGCTGACAGGAAAGGAGCTACATGCTATTTTGCTGGTGCCGTAAAAGTAAACAGGCAATGTCATTGAGAGAGAAATGAACACTGAATAAATATACATACTTATTCAATTTATGTGAATGATTGAGAAAGAAGAGTCTATTGCTTTCATGGTTTGTGGACATTATTAAAATTTGAAATAATTATAATAATTATTAGCATACTAATGTAAAGTCACACACACAGGCATTCTTCAAAAAAATTCTTCCAGTTGGCAGTTTTTCTGCAATCACCTGTATAAACCATGCATGGACCTTTACAGAAAGCAAAAGGGGTGGACGTGGTCACCCATGTCTGCATACTAAAATCGCCAGCTTATGTGTATGTTACGTTCTATCCTAGCCACTAATTCTAGTTACGTAGTTCACCTGTATACTATGGTACCTCTATTTGAAAAGGAGTCCTAGTAATATGTTTTGCCTTTTCTTAAAGTTCGGGAAAGTTGTAGAACTTAAGTAGATATCTACAACTAGCAAACTATTACTCTGGTAGGGAAAGAATAATTTCTACATGCATATAATTAAAGGAATTGGTAATCATTGCCCCTTTGCCTTAACTGATGGATCTTCTGATATTTAATTTACAAGTTCATCCCAATTTCTTTTTGACTTTGAAAATGTAGTATTTAAACCAAGAGCTCAAAACATTTTTAAACAGGTTTGGAAAGAAGGGGAAGTGAGAAGAAAGTCAGCAAACAAAATGTTCCATTGTTGACAAATGTTTTCTTTCCTGAAAAAAAACAAAAAAAACAAAAAACCTAACATTTTGCCTGCCTATCACAGCCTCACGTCCAAGATAAACCAAACAAGCAAAAACATCCCCAGGTTCACCCTGAGCAAGGTAAAATAAAGCAGCTACACTGATGGGAAAATGATAGTTTTTTCTCACTTTATTACTGGCATGGAAAGATATTCTAATAAATCTGGTTAAGGGAAATATAAATCATCACCACAGCAGAGTTCTTTGAAGATATGGGAGGCAGCATAACCGCAGACTTCGGCGTGTGAGCTCTGGCACCAAATTTACTGGATTAAAATCTTGTCATATTTCTCATCAGCGCTGTGACCCTGGTCAATTTCCCAATTTCTCTGTTGCTAAATTTATAGGGATACTAACAAGAACTACTTGATGTGGTCGTTTGTAGAAATTAAATGTGATTTTACGGTTAAAACACTTTTAAAAGTGTTTTTTATGCACATAGCAAACCCTCAATAATTTCATGGTTCAAGTCCTACAAAGTACTGTTACCATTAAGTTCCTATCATAATTACTACAGGCGCGGGAAGGAGTTAGAAGGAGACAATGGTGATGTTGTTGAGTGCGTTCCTATTTTAGTCTAATCACTCATGTGAGACAGCATCACCTTTTGGAGCTGCCCATGATCTAGAACCTTCTCACATTATAGAAGCTAAAAATGCCACGTACTTGCTCCTCAAGCCTTCCTTTGCAGGGAGGACGTGGACTCATGACCAAAGGTCATCAAGTGAATTTTGAATCAAGAGTTAATGATGTCCAGGAAAGGGGTATGTAGCGAGTCCTCTCTGGCAGATGCCGTTCTCAACCTGGAGTGGGAGATGCTAGAAGTGGTGCCCAGTCCATTACCTGCAAACCAAGCCGCCCGTGCAGACTCCAGCAGTGTCCTCCCAATAGGCCATGCAGGCATTTCTTCCAGCTTTGGAGGTTCTAAGTATGCCTGCGTAGCTCCCTGGAGGGTCTATGAGCTATCTAAGTATCCTTTTAATTAGTTTCTTGCCTGCTTAAAACAGTCAGCCAGAGTCAATTTCTGTTTACATGTAATTAAGATATGTGATAGAACTTTAGTGTTATTGAAACTCTCTCCAGAAGAATGTATTCATTGTGTGATTTAAAAAAAAAAGTCTTTTCAGTGGGAAAAAAGAGCCCTAAATACTCAGTTCACCAAATAAAGTATGTATCAAATACGTATAAAGCAGCAGTTTTCTAAATTACCTTTTAATAATAATTTTTAAACTCATTACACAAAAAAACCCTGATTCTTGCTTTAAAAAAAAAAAAAAAGAGAATACTGATAAGCATGTAAATACACACACACACACAAACTTTAAAATTCCACTACCCAGAGATAAATATTGTTAAGAGTAAATCCTCCTAAGCTTTTCTATATGAGTGTGTGTGTGTGTGTGTGTGTGTGTGTGTGTGTGTGTATAATTATGTCATATATCCATTTTAGCACTACTTTTTTCTTTCTTTTTTACAATGCATCATAAATATCCTTCCACTTCAATTAAAAAGTCTAAATCATTTTAATATTTGCCTGATAGTGTTATACTCATTATTTAACCAGCACTGTAATATTATTGGGCAAAGCTTTATATCGACTCTTTCAAGCTTGTAAATAATACTATAATGGACACTACTCTATGTACATTTTTTTCACATCTGCCCTACTATTTTCTTCAAATAATAGAACATGTGAAGGACTGAGTAGGTCCATCTTAAAATAGGAGAAAGTTCCAAAGGTGATTCTGATATGTGCCTTTTAGCTTGTATCAATATTTATTTACTCTTCTTTTTAGATTTTTTTTTTGAGGTAACATTGGTTTATAACATTGTATGTTTCATGTGTACAGCATTATGTTTCTACTTCTCTGTACACTGCAGCGTGCTCACCACCAAAAATTTAGTTTCCATCCATTCTCATACAGTTGATCATCTTGACCCATTTGCCTCTCTCCCTGCCTCTTTCTCTCTGGTAACCATTACTTTGTTCTTTGTATCTGTGTGTTTGGTTCAGTTCGGTTCGGTTCGGTTTGTTCATTAATTTTGGTTTTTTGTTTGTTTTTTATATTCCACAGTTGAGTAAAATCATTTGATGTGTCATTTTCCATCTGACTTATTTCCTTCAGCATAATACCCTTTAGAACAGTACTGTTCAGTTGGATTTTCTGCCATGATGGAAATGTTCTGTGTCTATGCCATACAATACAGTAACCACTAACCATGCATGGCTGTTGATTGCTTGATGTAGTGTAATTGAGGAACTGCACTTTTAATTTTTAATTAATTTAAATGTTTTAAAATTTAGATACCACATGTATCCAGGGGCTACCATGTCAAATAATGCAGCTCTTCATCCTTTATGACTGTTTTTTGAACTATACATTAAAACATTATGAGGCTATCTCTGGTTTTGTATGTTCTTGTGTGAAATCCCTTAACGTTTCTTTCTTTTTTTTTTTTTTAATTAGTTTCCTTTGGCCTTTAATGACATTGGTACTTTTTTTTTTCTTTGGCTGCATTGAGTCTTTGTTGCTGCGAGCGGGGGCTACTCCTCGTTGCTGTACGCGGGCTTCTCTTGTTGCAGTGCATGGGCTCTAGGCATGCAGGCTTCAGTAGTTGTGGCACTCGGGCTCAGTAGTTGTGGCTCACAGGCTCTAGAGCGCAGGTTCAGCAGTTGTGGCGCACAGGCTTAGTTGCTCCGCTGCATGTGGGATCCTCCCGGACCAGGGCTCAAACCCATGTTCCCTGCATTGGCAGGCCGATTCTTAACCACTGTGCCACCAGGGAAGCCCTCCTTAACATTTCTTGTATTGGTAATAATTTTTTGACATTTTACATCACATACATTTGATTTCCTGCAGAGAAGTGAACATAATGTCCTCTAAATAGGAAAAATAAAAATAACTGAACAAGTGACATAATTGCCTTTATGTTTTTCAAAGGTAATCATTAGCCTATATTTCTGAAGCATGTTAGTATCAAGAGTGTCAAAGAGACAGAAGCTGTGTGTCAAATCTATTTTAAACAAAGCATTTGCTACATTTTTACTGCTTCTTTTCTTACTCCTGTACCATAAACTTTTCAATTTTTGAGCATTTCAATTTAGAAATGTTCTATTATATTTAAAATTTCTTCTTAGAAAACTTTTTAATTTTAATTTTTAGTTTTATAATGAGGTATCTAACAGTAATTTAAATTTGCATCTTTAATCTCCATTAATGCCATTTCTTCCTCATTCACATGCTTTTATTTATTTTCAATTTTTGTCTCTGTTTTTCTAGCACATGAAGTACTATCAGGTATATAAATTGAGTTATAGCATTTTCTCATCAAAACTCCGCAGATCTTGTTCTGTTGTCTTCTGAATTTTAAGTGTACGTCCCTTGAAGTATGATACTGGTTGTTTGGGGGGGGGGTTGAATTTTTTTTTTTTTCCTGAATAGATATTGTTATGGACTGAATTGTGTCTCCTCCAAACTTCATAGGTTGGGGCCCTAACCCCCAATATGACTATATTTGGAGATAAGGCCTTTCTGGAGGTGTTAGGTTAAATGAGGTCATAAGGGTGGGCTCTAATCCAGTAAGACTGGTGTCCTTATAAGAGGAAAAGATCCAGAGATTCTTATAACCTGTACAGCGAGAAGATGCCGTAAGGACACGGTGAGAAGGCAGCTGTCTGCAAGCTAGGAAGAGAGGCCTCACCAGAAATAACCTTGTCAGTCCTAACAGAGTAATATAGATGCTTTTCAGATTTCTCCTTATACTTTGTCTTGAACTAAATTTAGGAACATCTGTTATGCAGAGAACACTCTACATTCTCTGTTATCTCATCTCATTATTTTAATTGTATGTTTCATCCTCTTCAGTTAGGAAACAGTGTTAAGTTGCCTCCATATCACCAACTGAATTTTCATCAGAAACCCTTCCATTCTTTAAGTCTGAATTTCCATTTGAATAGTGTTGCTATTTACTTCAGATCCTTATTTTACTTTATTTACCTCCTTTTGTTGTCCTATTCTGTTACCTACACTTCCATTTTGTTCACTTTTCATCTCAATTTGTTCTCTCCATGTGACCTGTTACATCTTTTCTAAACAGGCCATTATCTTTTTTCAGTCTGTAGATTATCACAAACATTTCCCTGGAATTTTTTAATAGATCCTGGAATAGATCATTTTTAGAGTTTTGCTTTTCCCCACCAGGAGAGACTTTTTCTCCTTATTCTGCAATGATTTTAATAGCCTACAGTTAGTTTTTATTCTTACTCACCCTTAGGTCAAGGAGATCTATACAGACATGAGATCATTTAATTTTCCTCATTCCCTGTTCCTCCTCTCCGTCCTCAGACCTGCACTGGAAGGGCTGTTGATGTTAATAGCTTCATTTCAAATTTCTTGTTTCTACTGTGCTTTCTGCTAGTTAATCTGCTGCTTTCCTCCACTGCCCAGTTTTCTGTTATATAAACTGACATAGCAGAGGAAAACAATACATTTCCCAGCTTACCCTTCTCCTGGGTCTGAAGTTCCCAGAATGTTCTCTGTCAGCACTCTCCTTCTACTTCCTTTCCAGTAGTTTGCTGGGATTTTTGTGTTTCTCTCAAGATGAAGAATACTGACAAATGGAGAGATGAGGTACAGGAAATGGTATCTACCTGCCTCACTTGGTACTCTTTTAAGGATACAGGAAAACATTTATCATTCTCTTTATATATCATAAATTCTAAATTTCTGAGTCAGAGAACAGATATTTGGGAGCTACTGACAAAGATTCTCTTCTTGACCCAACTCTAATGAGGATCCTCTGAACTCTCTTCTCAACTTGGTCCTGGATTTGGGGCTTCAATGTTCATCTCTGCATTGTCGAATTTTAGCAGGAATCCTGCTGAGTCAGTTTAGCCAGATTTCCCTACTCTCAATGTCTGATCAATCTCAGTATCTGATCAGGTTTCTCACCTTCCACCATCCCCAGGTGGTGTCTAATCACCCTAGCTTGCCTACAGCAAAAATTCTGTTAGGTCATTTCAGCCAGAATCCCCCCTTACTCCTGGTGTTTCCTCTTAGTAATTTTCCATTCACTGATCACCCCCTGCCACACACACACACACACACCCTGCTCCTTGGCTGTAATTTTCCATTTTTCCTGTTGTCTTTGTAGTTGAGCCCAATCTCTCCCCCTACTGTAAAACCCCATACAGTAGACTCTGTATCTATTGCAGTAGCCCTCCTATATAAAGTCAGCCTCACTGTTCATTAACAAGTTTCATGAATAATTTTTTCTTTAACAATATGGAGCCTCTTCTTACTTTTAAGTGGTCTATTTTATAAGGCAAAGATGCAATGTATTGTATGCTATAGCCTGGATAATGTGTGTGTGTAATTGCATCAATTAATTGCTTACTAGTATAAAGAAAATTTTTTCTCCAGACGTTGGTTAAAAATGGCAAGACAGATTTTATTCAAACTGTTGTAGTAGAGGAGAGAGACTTCAGTTCAGTTGAACTCAGCTGAGAACCAAGCTCATCTCTGAATAAAACAAAGACAGATTTATACCCACAAGCAGAGTGAAGGGATCAGTGGATGAAAAATTACTAAAAGGAGACATCATGCATAGTGGAATTCTTGCTAAACTGGTTTAATTTGTTTCTTGCTAAAGACAGACCAAAAAACTTACATATCAAGGATTGGGGATGAAGAACTTGATCACATATCAAGGATCAGGGGATTCACACCAAAACCAGGCATAGACACAGAAGACCAAGGTTGAGGTCTAGTCTAGATGAGGGCTCACAGGATTTTGACCAAAGTTTGGTCAAAGAGGAGTCTTTGTCACTAATGTCATTAATTCCTTCTAGATCATTTCATCGGGCTATTTATCAGTCCTACTTTCCCATATTGTACATGTTCATCCTGTGCTACATTTTTATGGAATTTTAGTAAGAATATAAATAAATAATCCACTGGGAACAGATAATCAGATATCCTTTCCCACAGAACTCTACCCGTTTTATTAGAAGGTAACAAGTTCACAGTCAGCACCATATTTCTTTCACTGGAATTTAAAATAGAAAGAGGAATAAGAATTCAGTGCTCAGTAATGCACTCAATATTTTAAATCAGCCCTTCTAATAAACTTTATCCTTTTTTCTGTTCTTTACTCTTCCCTATAATTTTGTGAAATAATAAATACTTTACTTTTTAAAATACTTCAAGTTACTTTTAATTACTGTCCTACAGAAAAAATTATGTAACTTAAAACTGTAATTAAAATAAAACATGATGGTATAAATAATATAGATAGTATAAATTTAGGTAGAGAGATAATTGAAAAAATCATATATATGTGTGCATGTGAATACATACATATGTGTGTATATATAAATGTATATAAATATATATATTTATGACAAAAGAAGAAAAGTAAACAGGAATAGAAGAAAAACTAAATCCATGAAAGAGTCAAACAACATTCATATTTAATAGTTTTATGTCACTTCTGATACTAAACTTTTCCCCCAAAAAGGGAAACCTGATCAATTCAAGTTCCCACAAGGCAAAAGCAAACAAACCAAAAAACAAACAAACAAATAAACAACAACAAAAAAGCAAGTTCTCAGGAAAATAGCAACTATTTAGGAAATGATACTGGATAGAAATCTCTCCTAGGGATCTGCTTTCAGATCATCAAAATATCCATTAATCTGCAACGGGAGAGGCCACAACAGTGAGAAGCCCGCGTACCGCAAAAAAAAAAAAAAAAAATCCATTAGTATGGTTGGTATCTATGAAGATCCTTTGTTTACTCTACATTTTGCTTAGAGAAGCACAATCAAAAAGCTCTAAGTCATCCACACTGTCGAGTCATTCATTGTGGACCACACAGGGCAATTCATGGGAGCTTTCATCACTGCTTCAATATATACCCCATGTGCTCTCTAGTCCACACAACAACTCCATTTCACAGATGAGAAAACTGATATTCATAAAAAAGTGAACAACTTGCTAGTAGTGGCTGGAAGGAGTTTAAAACATAGATCTAGCTGGTTGTGAAGCCATTATTCTGTCTACTTCTCACACTACCATTCTGGCATTACTATTCAAGTTGGAACTATCCTATTCTCTGAATAGAGTGTGTTCATTTTATGCATCAGCAGACCTGAATTAAATAGATTAGTATGCAGAGAAGGTGTTTGTGTCCTGAGTTCTTGAGGATATGTCTGTGGAAGAAAATATGAAACTAGAAATATGGATACTGGTTTCCATGAAGAAATAAGGTGTCTTGTTTCTGGGAATGTCCAAAGGGCACGGCCGAAAGGATGCAGAGACAAGCTTTGCCTCTTTCTGTGATCTCAAAGCCTGTCCTGTTTTGAGCTATACGTATACCTTTTAATATCTGAGTAGAGCTTATTTCTTAATATAAGATGATTGTCCTAATGTATTTCATCTGTATTACATTTTCTTAATGCTTTCAGAATTCTACAATAGTGCAAGGGTAAGTTAAAAATCCTTATCATTACTACATCCTTCAAATTCAAACTAAATAGCTGAGCTCTGAGCGCTTACAATAGCCACAGAATAAAATTGTGAAACTCTTCCAGGATGACATTAGCCACGAAAAATTAAGAAACATGCAAGATACATTAGGAAAAATAAAATCTGCTTAGAAATGTAGTGAACAGACTTATGTACTGACTAGACCAAACGGCCTCAAGCTTCCAGCCTCTTTTGCTTTTATCTGATGAAATAAGAGGAACACATCAACTGCTGAAAAAGTTTTGCCCTTTGAACTTTGCAGTGATCTACTATTTTTTTCACATAATATAATTAATACAATAACAATGGTACTAATGCTTAGTACAGCGTTTCAAAGAAAACATAGAACTTTTCAGTACTGCAGTTTTAGAGATTATTTTAATATTTTATCTCCAAAGGCTAATTTTTCTTCAAACTTTAAGATAATGGCAAACCAATAATTTTTTAAAATTTGCCCATTTCCTATATTCTCTTATCAATTTTAAGTGGCAAATTGTTTTAATAGTGTCAAAATTGCTATAACATCAAATTTGCTTAATGGAAAAAGATTGATTGAATTAACAGCAAGATGGAACATAACAATAAGAAAATATTTACTGCCCTTGAAGTCCAAAGACCTTCTATATTACTCCCAAAGCATACTATTTTCACAATATCACATTGCCTCTCAAGTGTAGTGTTATCTGTTTCATTGAGAAACGGATGCAAAATAATTTGCATGAAATTTGCTCTCCGGTGCTCATTCATTATAACAATTGTTGTTACTTTCATTTTCTGGCCACTTGCAAACTAAAAAACGCTGTTCTGAAAGAATGTATTATTGTCCCTGGAAGAAGGTATTTTCTATCTATTCATTACCATGAAAATTTTTTCTTCACTTCACCTCTGAGAGAAACTATCTTAAGTTTACTCAATTTTTTAGGGAAGAAGTGGACATTCACATAAAAGACCTCATGAATCATAGCGTTATAAATTTACAACTGTGAAATTTCGTTCTAGTTCCACTGATTTAATATCATAATTGAATAACATAATTCGTAATTTCAATGTGTCTTCTGGCTATGTGCGCAAGGAAAAATTAATTAAAATAGGCTACCCTATTCAACCAAGTTATAGTGAACAGATTTGTAATTATTCAATAATACATGAGAAATATATAAAATAATTCTTAGCTTTGAGAAAATATCTTTGGTGTATTTCTGATGGGAATATTTATGAGGAATTTTCCAAATTGGAACTAGCTTGTTTCAAATACCATATAGAGAAAGCAAAATAAAGGTCTCTCTAACTTATGCCTAAAACTTGACTTGCTTTTCTGTGGTAAACGTCCAAAATGTCTGCCTCAAATGATTTCTGTAATTCAAAGCCTAAGAGATGGTGAAATATTTTTAGATCAAGGATAATTGGCCACAAAAACGAACATAAAATAAATTCCTAAAACTTTGTCATCCGTGAGGTTGAACGAAAGATTCAATATCATACTTACATCAATTTGTGATATTACCATGAACAAATCATTTTTGAAAGTGATATTTGAAGGTCTGAATTTTGTCTCTGGCCATTCCTTCCATTATGGACAAAAGTACATTCGAAGTAGTCAAAACCTCTCTCATCATCTTAATGTCCTTCCTAAGTATTCATCAAGCCCCAGCTTTCTGTTTCAAGTGGGACATCAAAGTGAATCATATTATTTTCTTCTGAAATAAAGCTCACTTTAGTGATATTGAGTATGACACAAGGACATAGGCAAGAAGGTAGTGTCCTGGGACTCAAGTTGTAAACTGGAAATGATGTCAATTTAAAATTGTTTACTCCACGTAGCCAGTTATCCACATTTCTACTACTAAACATCAAGGTCAAATCTATTATGCTGCATAAATATGGTCAAATATTTTATGCAATGAAATGATAAATGCATTACAGATATAATTAGGCAGAATGCCTATGCCTAGGATGACATATATTCACTGATCAGACACATACATTAGTTTGTAGTTATGTTCCCTGAAGCTGTATCTGAAATTATTCATGAACTCTGGACCTATACCTAAAGCAAAATCTGAAATAATTTACCACATTTTCACATTAATGTTATTTATATCAGCTGCATGACTCTGTTTCACTATTTCATTCCTTCTGTGTATGAATGATAAACGTGGTAGAAAAAATACCAACTTTGGAATCAGGCAGACCTGGATTCTAATCTCAGCTGTGAGCCTCACAAGAGATGTGAACTTGAATAAATTACATCATTTGAGTCTCAGGTTGATGTGAGAAATAATGTTTTAATTCTATAAATTCTTCAAATACAGAAAAGTATTTCAAGAGACAAAAAATTACTGAGCCTTTTCTTGGGTATAGCATCAATGACACAACTTCCTAGACTTACTAAGAACTAATCTATACAGTTGGTTTTCAGAAATATTTGCCTGAACATGTTTATCAGTCAGGGATGAAAAAAAACTAAGCCCATGTAGTTTATACTTGCAAAGGAAGGAACCAAAAAGTAATACTGTCTTAATAGGCAGATTTGTTTAAAAGTCTTCTGGAAAAGACAGTGCTATAAACTGAAAATGGACTGATTTCTTAGTGACCTTCAAGAAAGTATGTGGTTATTTGATGTCTTTGTTGCTCCTATCTCAATAAAAATCCACTTTCATATACTTAGCTCCCACTGTGATTGATATAAATGTTACTCAGTGGATTAGAATGTTACCCTTACGAGAAATATTGGTATTTACACAGGGTGCAAATAATGTTATTTTAAGTTTGAGCCAATGAATTGGGTCACACGGGCCCTCCCTGAATGTCTGAAATATTACTATAATTGGCCAAACGATTAGCTACTGTTAGAGAAAGCACCAATGAAGTTCTGCCACATCATTTTTTTAAAGGTTTGTGTGGTGTTTTGTAGCACCCCATCTGAATTGAAGTAGAAATCCAATTGATTTTTCTTTTTTTCGTGTAGTACGGGTTGTTCAGGTCTGCTATTTTATCCTAGTGATTTGTGGCATCCACTCCATGATACTGAAAACGTCTTTATACGTAGGAGCCTATTTAGACGAGCTCTAATATACTGATCAATATGAGGCAAGGTCTCATTATCTGAGTTAGTACAGCTTTATCATATGCCTTGATGTCTCTCTGGGAAATTCCTCTGGTTTTATCTTCTTATTCAAGAGTATTATGACTATTCTTTTTTTAAATTGAGGTATAGTTGACGTACTGTATTATATAAGTTTCAGATGTACAACATCGTGATTCACAATTTTTAAAGATTATATTCCATATATAGTTATTATAAAAAAGCGACTGTATTCCCTGAGCTATACATTATATCCTTGTAGCTTATATATTTCATACATAGTAGTTTGTATTTCTTAACCCCAGACCCCTGTCCTGCCCCTCCCCTCTCACCTCCTCCCACTGGTAACCCCTAGTTTGTTCTCTGTATCTGTGAGTATATTTGTTTTGTTATATTCTTTCATTTGTTTTATTTTTTAGATTCCATATGTAAGTAATAGCATAGAGTATTTGTCTTTGTCTGACATTTCACTTAGCGTAATACCTTCCAAGGCCATCCATGTCATTACAAATGGCAAAATTTCATTCTTTTTTATGGCTGAGTAGTATTCCATTGTATATATATACCACAGCTTTATCCACTCATCTGTTGATAGATGCTTAGGTTGCTTCTGTATCTTGTCTATGGTAAATAATGCTGCTATGAACATTGGGGTGCACATATCTTTTCGAATTAGTGTATTTGGTTTTTTGGATATATACCCAGGAGTGGAATTGCTTGGTCATATGGTACTTATATCTTTAGTTTTTTTGAGAAGCTTCCATACTGTTTTTCACAGTGACTGTACCAAACTACATTCCCACCAATAGTGAAGGATGATTCCCTTTTCTCTACATCCTCTCCAACATTCGTTATCTGTGGTCTTTTTGATGATAGCCATTCTGACAGGTGTGAGGTTGTTATGCCTAGTATTGTAACTTGGCTCTACCATATAGCCTTTAGAATCAGGTTGCAAATTTGAAAACTTCTGTTGGAATTTGGAAGGCAATTGTATGACTCTCTATACCAATCTGGAAAATAGGTATTTTCAGTATACGGTATAATTTCAACATTGAGGTTATCTCTGAAAATAATCAAACTTTCCTGTGGTGGCTACTGATATCTCAGGTGTTTTGATATACAGATCAGGATCCATAAAACCAGTAGTGGGGCTTCTTACTTTAATATGAAACATTACATGAAAAAAGCTTGCTTCATCTGAAATTGTTCTTCAAGTTGAAGTCTTGTTGGCATTGTCACTCAAAGCATTGGTTTAGAGGTAATAGGTTCACAGAACAAGAAAAAACCTTCAGTTCTACTGAGCAAAGTTACCTAATTTCATTGAGAAAGTCATTGAGTTTCACTAGGAGTAACAAATGGAACAGGTATAAGAAAAGCTGCATGCATCCTGGAATTTGACTTCTTTATTGAAAATTCAGGAAAAAAAATAATACATCATTTTACAGCTGTGGGTTTGTGGTGATATTTTTAAACTAGTAACTATGTGTGTTTGTTTCTTCATAGTAGAAAAAACTTAAAACTGAATGTTCAAAGAAATGAGAATACATTTAAATATAAGTGAAATAACTAGGAATTTTGGGTAGTTTAGAACTTGGGGTTTATTTCATAATCTCACCTGCTGTATTCTTCCCCTGTACTTACACACCCACATCCCATTTTCATCCCACTCCAACCCTGAGCATCACTGCCAGACTCTGTTCACTCTGTTCAAGAAAGCATTCTTCTATCTTCAAGCCACCCCTCTCTTCTGTGTCATGTGTTGATACAGAGATTCATTTACTTTATTTTTCTATTAGCTACTTAAATGTTTGGATAATTGTCAACTGATATGATCTAACTACTGCATTTATGTGTCCCCTTTTTATGTGGTTTGCTGCTACATGATAATAATAGCTAATTTTACTGAGCAATTATTATATTGCCAGGCACTGCTGCTAAGCCCTGAGGGCTTAAATTATCCTCTGTCATCTTCACAACAACCCTGAGAGGTTTATATGATTATTAGATCCTTTTATAGATGAGTCTAGAGATGTTAAGAAACTTGCCTAAAGTTATAGAACTGATGAAGGACAGAGCTAAGAACAGAATCTAAATCAGTCTGTCCCCAGAGGTGGGCACTATTACCCTATGCTCTTGTATGGTGCTTACTTATTAGTTAAGGTAGCATTTGAGATAATTTTTAGGTTGTATCATCTTCGTATTCAGTTAATTAGTACCAATATTATTCTTCCCATCTGTCAGTTTTCCGTTTATCTCTCAGCCTCTTAGCCAAATCCCAAAAGTGATATTTAAATTCCCCTAGATAAACTTAGAGACCAGAAACTATTTAACCCTGTACAGATACTTTCATTTTTATAGAGTCGAAAGAAAAAGTATAAATAAATAAACTGGAAAATTGGAGCTTTAGAGTATTGGGGGATATGCACCATTACAATAGTTATTTTTTTTAATAAACTAATCATTTTAGGTTTACATGAACATTATCAGCTTGTGTGTTTTTGCCTTCGTTTAAATTGTGCACATTAACAAAAATACACAGAGCAAAGGGAAGTAAGTAATTTGCATTTTATAAATATAATTAGCATTAACAGGATGTATGCACTCTGAAAGTCTAGGTGATATAGTTGCATTAATTCTCTTCCCTGATAGGTTTAAGTGATTCTGGAATATATTTCTTTCTAATTAGATTGTTCTAACAAGGATAACTCAGTTTGATGAACATTTAGAACTCAATAACGTAGAACTTCTAGAATTTTAACAACATAATGAGGTATTTTTTGGCTTTCTGTGCATCAAGCTTTCAAAAATATCTTTAAAATTATTCCTACAATACTTGTTTGCTACAACTTAGAAATTTCATTCTGAATAAAGTGAATTTTTTTTTAACATACCGAAGTGCAGCCTGTACCCAAGGAATGACTATGTAATTGTGTGATTTTTCAAATAGGTTTTGTATTCTTATGTAAGAAAAGAATCCATTTAAAGAAAAAAAACTTAGTAATGTCTAATTCAGTGTGAACACTGAGCAGAGTATAATAATTTGAAAACCTACAGTAAATCCTAGGAAATGTATTTAGTCACCCAAAATATGTGTCTTATTTCTTAATGTATTATATTCATTTATGTTCTATTATAGCTTATCTTTTTTGAATAGTTCAGAAGTTTACAGAGTGTTTTGACTTTAACACACTGTGGTCTTTTTACTGATTGATTAAAGTGATTTTTTTTCCCCTCTATGGAGCACAGTAGCTATATCACCAAAGCCAGTAAATAATCAGAGATTCAGGTTTAACACAGGGCTCACTTATATTTGTAAAATGTTATTTACAAAGGAATTTATTCTGTGTTGTGCTCAAAAATTGGAATTTTCCAATTCCATTGCCCAGAAAGCCTCCATTTAGTTGTCCACCCACACCCACAAGCTCACCTTTTTTTAAGTTTCCTGGGATAGAGACTCAAAAAACCTACAACCTAACATCAAATTTTTATTGTAAAGATAGTTTATTTCTGCAAATAGCGAGTTGCAATCAATTAACTAACTTCGAAAATCAATCTCACTTTTCACATTGGACAGTTTACAAGAACTAAGTATAGTGAGAAATGTATGTTATACACTATGGTGTTTTCATATAAATTGTCAAAGAATTGTAGGTCCTAAATCACATGATGGCTAAATTATCTCCTTGCTTTCCTGCTTTATTTTTTTTTCTTATTTTTCTCCTTCTCGCTTATTTCCGAATTTGGCTCCATAACGCTACACAAATCAGTAAAATATTCACAGAAGCTTTCATGAAGATATGTTATACTTGACATGCCTTGGTTTGCTAGGGCTGTCATAACAGACTGAGTGGCTTAAACAACAAAAAAATGTATTTTCTCACAGGCCAGGAGTCCAAAATCAAGGGGTTGGTGTGGGTAGCTTCTGAGCTCTCTCTCCATGGCTGGCAGGTGGCCACCCACCTGCTCCCTTTTCACACGGTTGTCCCTCTGTGCACACACACCCCTCGTGTCTGTCCGTGTGTCCTAATCTCCTCTTCTCATAAAGACACCTATCAGCTGGATGAGAGCCCATCCATTCAACCTCATTTAAGCTTAATTACTTCTTTGGCCCTGTCTCCAAGCAGACACATTCTAAGGTACTTGCAGTTAGGATTTCAAGACATAAATTTGGTGGGAGGAGTATACAATTTAGTCCATAACATGACTAAACTACTCTTCTGCCAAATAATCTACTTTCCCTCACTCCAGTACCCTTCCCTATGGAACGGTTGTCATTATACGTTGCTACCTCTTTACCTCTTGGTCCTTGGTCTAGCCAATGAAATATAAGCAGAACTTTTAAAGGCTACCTTGTGGCTCACATGATCTCTTTTCCCTTGGGCACTATTAAAGATAAATGCTTCTTTAACAGTCTGGATCCTAGAGTAAAGATAATGTAGAGCTTATCTGAAGCTTGTCTTCTGTGGATATCTATGGTGAGCAAGAAATATATCTTTATTTATATAAGCCACTAATATTCAGGGAGTCATTTGTTTTTGTAGCATATAGTTTATTTTGATTCGTATATATGTACATCATTGATGTCCTATTAAATCCTCTGTGATTCCTTATACCCTAAGGGTAAAAATTGAGTACCTGATCCCTTGTTTTGTTTACAATGGCTCTGAACATAAGAAATTAAATTATTTTCTTGATTAATAAAATGGATATATAAAATTTTATGAATTATATATTTCATCTTAAATCCAGGAGTCTTGTGCATTCAATGTCACTCTCCAAGACCTTATTCTTCAAGACATGTAAAGAAAAGTTATAGCTTCTACTGGTGATTTCATAGTTAAAAATCAATATAATTCAGAAAGAAGTTGAATATTAGTATGCCAATCACTGTTCCTTTAATCATATGTTTGAACCACTACAGCATATTCAAGGCTATTTGTGTAATTGCCCTTTCAACTGTATTAGATGTACTTAATCTAAATTACGGTATATATACACAATGAAATATTATACAATCATTAAAGGGGTGCTTATGAAGAGTTTATAATGACATGGGAAATTAATACTGTGGTAGAGTAACACATAATATACACAAAATAATAACAAATTTGTTTCTACTGAAATTCTTAGGAATAGGAAAAAAATTAGAAAAATCCAGGAAACACAATTTTAATTGCAGTGTCTTTAAATAATAGGGTGAGTGACTTTTTTCTCCTTTTTCAACTTTCTTTTGGGTTCCAGAGTTTGTACCTTGAGTACCTATTACTTCACACAATGACTCTTAATAAATTAAAATAGTACCAGTACAAAACACAGAAATTCAAATCATATAGAAATGTCAAGGAAAAAAACATCTTAAACTGCAAACACTCGCAGATTAAAAACCACCTTAAACATTTGCAGAACATACAAGATCCATCTCTATTCATATATATTGAACAAGAGAAAAGAGAGAAGGGAGAAATGTGTTAATACCATATATACTCTTTTGAAGTTAAATTCTATTAAATTTTATTGTTAATTACAGTTCACAAAAGAAAAACTGGAGTAAAGTTGAATACATTTAATTTTTCAGATACATATTTTTAAATGATATGAGTTATTATTTCCTTAAAAAAATCCTCTGAAGTTAAGAATAAAGGAAACCATTGTGACTTCTAACTACATGCTGTTTCTCCATTGTAAAAGATGAGACGATGAGCATTGCTGTATGTTCTCCTCCTTTTCTCTCCCACTATCCTGTCACATATGTTACATTATGTCTACTTTAGTGAAATTTTTAATATTTATATTTGGTTACACAACCCAAACTTTTCAAATTGTTTGTTTGCTTTTGACTTAAGTGGATTCAATGTTCTCCACCAGCTCTTTGCCACACGCTTTCCATTTCTGGATCCTCTTGGTTGGCTGGGAGTGTTACCATCATGTAGTTTTTTTGTTTTTTTTTTTTTAATGGGGGCTCGTCCCTGATCTATTACCTGAGATCTTCATATTCAAGGAAATCTGCCTTCTACATTTATGCCTATTTTAGAGTCAGATTTTCTTTCGTTAGTAGACTTTGCTTCATCTCCTTCTTGCAGTGAATGTTGCTGTGAAAAAGTCTAAGACCAGTCTGATTTTCACTGTTTGGAGTTGACTTCTTTTTATTTCCTAGAATCTTATTCATGATTACATAAAGCAGCTCTGTGCAGACCTTTTTGCTCTAATATATTAGATAAACTATCTCTGACACTCTTCCCATTAATTAGAGAATCATGTATCGTCTTCTACGAGCTATCATTTGAAAACTAAGTGTTATTCCATCCACTTTTTCATAGTATGATTATTTATCTGGCCCTTTTTCTCATACTCTGTCAACAATTGTCTTATCCCCTTCTAATCTTCTAATCTGTTTTACCCCCATTTATTTAAACCCACCAGTGCAATGCTGCCACCTTCAGGTCCTGGGTGAAATACAACTGGAAATTGTGAATTGATGCCTTCCTTAAAAGGAAATATATATTTCCTGATGGAGTGTAAATATAAGGTCAGGTACAAAAATAGTATTCTTAGAGTTTATGCTATCCTTCGAATTCCTGTCTCTTTTTCTAGCCTTTGGAATTCAACATCTACTTTGTGTGGTCCTTGGGAAGTGGTAAATTCACCCTCTATTTTCTCACACTGATTCTTCTCTTGTTCTGACCTGGGCACTGACCTACAGAGGGTAACACATTTGGCTCCAGACGATCTATGCTCTCTTTCATCTGTGGACTCCCAAGTATTTATTTGTGTATTCTAGCAAACTCCTTTGCTATTCCGTGCCCTAGGGATACTAGGCACACAGACAGAGACAACAACCACTTATGATCTTATGCTGATGTAATGCATCTCCTTCTTAGAATATAATTGTCTCCACTTTTCCAAATCCATCTCATGATTCACCTCTTAACTCAAATCCCCACTCTGCGCTGAGCCCAGTTCCCCAGGAAGCATAACACCACATCAATCACTCTGTATCAGAAATGAACATAGTTCACCACTTAATTGTTCTCTAGTTGCTTCATTTGTGCTCATTTATATTTATGATTATTTTATGAAACCACTGAAGTAAAAGCATCTTTAGTTTTCTCCACACTTTCTGGTGTAATAGAGGACACACAGTAAATACTCAGTAACCCCATAAGTGTTACAGTATTTATGAGAGATACATCTAAGTGTTCAGTCAAATGAGATCTAACATGTCTATCCCTTTCTCATTCCATAGTAGGAATGAGATAGATAAAATGCAACATTAATCTTGAGCTCCTTGTTCTTCACAAAAATAATTAGGCATTATACTATATTATTCTTGGTACATACGAACCAGTTGCTTAATGTAGGCAGTTCTTGCTCTGCAAAGTCATGCAGAGTCATGAAGATGACTGTGCTAGCTGAAACCATGCAAAGCAATCTTAAAAATCTATGGGAAAATTTATGATTGTTCAAAGACCATTAAAAATTTTGTCAATATTAAGAACTCTTACTGTTGGCTATAAATATAGAGGGAAGTGAAAGAGAGTAAAAGAAGTGTGTATTTTATATATTTTATAATGTATAAATTTAAACATTAGATATAAATTTAAACATTTATAAATGTATAAATTTCTAATTTAAAACATTAGAAAATTGAGACATGTTTTATTTCTGTGCAAAAAACTTATCAAGAGTAATTTGAACAGTATTTGCTTTCTTCTCACAGTATAGTTTATGACTGGAGTGAGCATCTTGTCTATGCCTTAAAGAATCATAATGCTCCATTCTAAGTTTGGATCAGGTAATTTACACTTTCAGTGTCAGAAAATATCTTTTGCACTTTCAGTGTCAGAAAATATCTCCAAGAGAACCTTGAAAGTGAAGTTTTTTGCCAGCATCACTTCCTCTAGGACACTTTTATCCCTTTTATCACAACCACATTCCTCCTTTGTGTCTATAATTTCACCTTCACCAAGTTCTTCTGGCTCAATAACTAGAGTCTTTCAAACGGCAGCAATTATAAATCACCGTTACCAGCCATTATAATTCCACTGTTCAGTGTGAATCTCATTTCCAGTGTTATCACTTTTGTTTTCTTTGCTGCACTTTCATCTTTATTGGTTAATTCCCTCTTTCAACTACCATTTTCATAAAATGTCACATAGGTTTATCATTGGGAAACAAGTAAGCAACATAACTACACACTTTGCTGTCTGGGCAGGAACTGAATAACAGATGCACAGTGATCAATTAGCCACAGATTTTGAGAAAAGAGATGTGATTGGTCGTTGATCATAATATACATCTATTATTTATATGGTGATTTGTGGACTGAAGAGCTATCAGCTAATTTTGTCCTTTATGCAATTATTTATAGTTAATATATAGGGTAACTGAAACTTAACCTGTGTTGCTAGGGGCCTGGTGTTACTTAACTAAAATGTGGTAACTGAAATTTGTGCACATCCAGGCTATACAAAGTGAGACTGCCTGTACTTGGTTGTAATATTTTTTAGATTGATTATTCTGTAATTTCCAAGAATAATCCTCTCTTCCTATTCTATAATTATTTAAGATAAACATATTATTTTTCTTTTATTAATTTTTAGGAATTTATTCTATATTTTTTATTTCAAAATTTGAAGTTAATAACAATGTAGTTCCTTAAGTATGCCTCTTAATAATAGGAATATATCCAAGTACTGTATATATTTTCCTACTAAGTTATGCCTTACATCTTTTGAATATAATTGGAATGCGATTCACCCAGTCATTGCTTTCTTAAAGTAACATATAGTTGGCTTTTATTTTATTTTTAACTTTTTTTTATTTTTAAATAACTGAAGTGTCAGGAATGTATACATTGAAAACCTTCAGTTTTTATACCATTATCTGTTATTAGTTTCCCTTCTTCTCTGGCAGAGCAATAAAATTCTATCTCTTTTTTTTTTTTCTTCATTGCCTATTATATTTGAGGAATAGTTTCCTGATTTAATCATCTATTTAGTTTTATTTGTGTATTTTAATCCTCTCAGCTTGTTTCATATCTTGCTTCTTTCATAAACTAAAGCACTTATTTCCCTAAGTAATTCTATCTTCCTACATTTACATACAAAACATTTTCCAAGTTATCCTATTATTTTTCCTAAATTCTATCTTCCATGTTAGATATTTCCAATAATCACATATTTTTGGCACCATTCCCTTAAATTTCAAAGCAAACTTTACCTAATTTCTTATCTAGTCTTAGTTTATTGTTCTTGTCATTAGACTGGTCAATATGCTTACAAAGATATTTTCCACTAAAAAGAAGATTGGCAGTATGGAGTTGTTGAAAACACGCTCATCTAGAATTCAGGTGACCTTGGGACTTCCCTGGTGGCACAGTGGTTAAGAATCCGCCTGCCAATGCAGGGGACACGTGTTCGATCTCTCGTCTGGGAAGATCCCGCATGCCATGGAGCAACTAAGCCCGTGCGCCACAACTACTGAGCCTGCGCTCTAGAGCCCGTGAGCCACAACTACTGAGCTTACGTGCCACAACTACTGAAGCCCGTGCGCCTAGAGCCCATGCTCCTCAACAAGAGAAACCACCACAATAAGAAGTCCGCGCACCGCAACGAGGAGTAGCCCCCGCTCGCCGCAACTAGAGAAAACCCGCGTGCAGCAATGAAGACCCAACGCAGCCAAAAATAAATCAATTAAATAAATAAAAATTTTTTAAAAAGTGGTATAGAATTCAAGTGACTTGAATTCTACTCCTAGCTCTAATCTAAGCAGTGTGGCCTCTAGAAAATCAATTTTTCTGAGCATCGGTTTCATTATCTGTAAAATGATACACATTTGGGAAGGGAAGATCTAAAGTAGACAATTTGTATGTCTCTTTGACTTTGTATCCCATCCTGACTGAAGTTTCCTTTTCCTGTGTCACTTAAAATTTTCCTTCAATATCAACTTTGAATATATGCATTTATCTCTAAAATATTTCTGTCACTATGGTAACCTCTTTAGGAATATAAGTATGTTAACTTTGAGACTCCTCCCCCCATAGTTTCAATTATTGCTTCTAAAGATTCCTAGCCATTCAAAATACATTATATCAGAACCTATTCTATTCCCCCAAAATCAGGCATATAAGGTAGTAAAGATTAAATCCGTTATGATTAGATGATCATATATTATAAAATATTGTCATTCTGTTGGTGCTGACACAGTGAGAAGAAAAGATGTCTTCTTTTGTGTTGCTTTACTAAGACATTGTATCAATGAGGCTTTAATCAGAAAGAAAGAGCCCTCAAAAAGTAGTTACAACAGAAGGAGTCTATTACAGAGATTTCTTTTTTACATGGATGATGGAGGACTAGAAAGCCAAATAGGTGATGGTGGACCAACATGAAACCATCACCACCCCTAGGCAGGAGAGACAAAGAAAAGAGGTACCGTTATCAAAGGGCAAGAGCCAGAATCACGACCACATGAAGGTAGAATCATGGCAGGACTTCACCGGGAGCTGGAACCACAGAGAAGGCATATGGCCTCCACCAGAGAGCTGCCCCAGGGGGAGGAGAAAGAGGAGGAAAAACACTCCACCTTTCTCCTCTCCTTCTTCACCGCTCCCTCCACAACCCTAATATCACCCTGCAATTTCCAGCAGTGCCTCCCATTGGCTGCACCCAGCTGCAGGCTTGCTGACATGAAGCCTGGGAAATGCAGCCTGCAGAGGCCAGCCCTACAGGGCAAGAGAAAGGAGTGGACCTGAGGGCCAATAAGCCCAGGACAGCCCAAGTATACATAATAGGCATGCTGGTTTCCTCCTCCTATGAAACAGTCCATCCTTTGTCTGAGAGAGGTGCTGATTTGTTTTATATCTGATAAAAAATAAATCACTCTTTTCTGCAATAAGGATGATATTTATCAAAGAAAGTACATCGTTTCATATTATTTAGCAAAATGAAAGAAATTCACCGAAACAATACAATGCAGGAGATATTTTTCTCAGAATTTCATTAGCTAAATCTGTATTACAAATCAGAATGAGTCTCTGAGAAACCCGAAGACAAGGCTAGATTTCTAGTGAAGAGGTAGAATTACAGACCTCTTCCACGCTGAATTCTCTCTCTGCTTACACACACTCTGCTAAATATGGCTGACTGTCCTTAGGAAGCAAGTCCCTAACCTTTCTGTGCTGTACCCTGTCCAGCTGACTCACAAGTCAGAGGGTGGAGAAACCAGGGCTAAGCATCCTCTGGGAACCACAGGCATATTTAGCTGCTACCCATCAACCCAGAGACATGACCTAAAGAAAACAGGGCCAACATGCAAGGCTCTGTTCTAAGCAGTTCCCATGTGTTAACTGTTCTAAATGATTTTTTTGTATATTGACAACTTTAATATTCATTAGTGCAGCTAACTGCATATAACTACCTAGAGTTACCTCAAATAACTATGCAGTCTCATACTTTCAGGTTTTTCCGCATGGTTCCCGCTTCCTGAAATGCCTCTACCCCTAATCTACCTTATTCATTCATTTATTTGTAAAATATGTGTTGAGTACTCACCACATGGAAGTCTCTTTGCCACCATCTAGGGGCTCATCGGTCTGTAGGTACGTGCAGGGGCTGTGGGAACACAGAGGATAGGTGTGTGAATCCTATTTGGGCAGAGTGATGACATGAAGGGCAATAGGAGTTAGCAGCAACTTCAGAAATGCCCACACTTTGACATCTTCCCTGATTGACCTCCCCCTCATATTAATAATATGAATATGACAGTTAACATTAGCTTCTCGGTATTACTATTCTTTCCATTTTGTTCTTTGAAGACCTTGTATGCAATAAAGTCTCCTCTACACAGTTCCAGAAGACAGGATTAAGGCCAGTAGGAGGAAGACCGCCATCTTCCTAATTTGTTTTCACCTTAAGGATGAAGCATTCTTTTTTTTTTTAATATGTATTTATTTATTTGGCTGCACCGGGTCTCAGTTGTGGCACATGAGATGTTTGTTGTGGCATGCAGGGTCTTTAGCTGCGGCATGTGGGATCTAGTTCCCTGACCAGGGATTGAACCCGGGCCTCCTGCATTGGAAGGAGCCTTAGCCACTGGACTAACCAGGGAAGTCCCTAAAGATGAAGTATTCTAATATTAAGAACTGCCCCAAAACTGAAGACTTGAGGTGGTAGAAACCCTATTTCTGGAAGTGTTTAAACAGAAACTGGGTGGTCCTAGGAACATTATAGATAATGCATTGGGTAGGAGATTTTACGTAGTGATTTGCGGATTACTTCAGACATAAATTATGTAAATTTTTAAATATATCATTAGTTATGATATCCATGAAGTTTTATCCTCATGGATATATATAAAATATTCAAAATGTACAAGCATACAAAAATAATGGAGTTGATTTTTCTTCTCTTCACCAAGTCCTATAATACATTGTAAAAAAGAGAGAACTGATTACAGTGGCTACCATTTATTGAACCTTTGCTGTGTTCCACACACAGTGCTAGGTGCTTGGTAAACATAATCTTTAATCCTCATAAAAGTTCTGCAAGGTAGTTATTATTAACAGACTTAAGACAGAGTGGTTAAGTAATGTATCCAAAGTCACACAGTGAATCAAAGAGCTAAAAATTCTACCTTGGTCTGACTCCAGATTCTGTACTAATTTACTACATTCTATGGGTCCCACTTTGAGACATCAACTTTAAAAAAATGAAGCACTAAATATTTATTGAATGCTTGGTGCTGGTAGGTTTAATAAAATTTTTAAATAAATATAAAATGTAGTTCTTGCCCTTAGGAGTTGAACTATCCAGTTAGGAAAAGAAAATACTGTATATTAAAGGCTAACTAACAATCACATCAAAAAGATGAGTGCAAAAAAAAAAAAGGTGAGTGCAACACATCAACCTTAATTTTACATCTAGAATATAAAAGTTATAATTTTCCTTCCTAGTAGTTACTTACCCAATCAATTAGGTAATCAATTAGCCAGTTATAACCATTATTTTGATTGAGTTTGGAAACCAAGATATAAAATGTCTAAATATCGCCCTTTTCCATAGCTGAAGGACTATACTAATGATTTTCACTGAAAAGGCCAATAAATATGCCATAACCTCTTCAGTGATTTGTGCCCATAAAATTTGCCCTTTGATTTACAAGTCCAGCTGCTCTTTACACAACATGGTATTATTTGCACGTCCTTCCCTTTAGACTCGTAATATACTTGGATCTTTGTTCAAGAATAGCCCCCCATACCAGCCTAATGCTCCACGAGCTGCCCTGCTCTCGGCCACCGCTACTATCCTCACAGTGTCCACTAGGCTGTGTTGCTTCAAGTGGTCTTCCTGTGCCATATATAGTCGATTAATTTTGAATCGAAAGCCCTTCATGGTTGTCATATGGATGTCATATCGTCTAATTTGGAGTCTACCGTCTAAATTGTGTGAGTGACATGGAGTAGTGTTCTGTCTAACAGGTAATGAAATTATGTACCGTAGATGAAAGATACCTATGGAACAATGCGACACCTCTATTCCAATTTCCAACCTATGGGCAGTATATCTCTACTGGACTAAAGAATTATTACAAGCAGTTCTCAAACTCATATTCCTGCCACAGGCAGAATAAGGAATGTACACAAGCATATATGTACTACTATTTTCATATATGTATGATTAAGAAAACAAATTTATTCAAACGGTTACTGAATTTATATAGTTTTATCATTTTTTAATCAATGGATACTTAAGATATCTGTTACAGATTAACTTTTGGGGGGAAGCAGACTCTGAGATGGTGTTTAGCATGTAGGATATTTATTAAGGGGTATCTGTGGAAGGGAGAAGAAGAAGAAAAAATGAACAGAGAGAGAAGTTGAATTCTGATGCGGGACAAATGCCAGCCTCAGCTGACCCCATGGGGGATTCTCGGGCTAGAAGGTCCTCTTCAGAGTAGCCACAGTCACTCTGAGGTCTGTCATTGGGTGTGGGTTAATCAGGAAGGGTTGTGATCTTGGACAAGGAGGCTTTCTGGGGTCAAGGCAATTTCAGAAGAGGTCTGGCTGTCAAGGGCTTCCCAGCAGCTTTTTTAGCAGCTAGAGCAACAAGTACTTCATTGAAGAGGGATCTGGGCAGCACATCGCAGTGTCAGCTACAGCCCTTTCCTTGTGCTACTTGGGAGTCACAATTCATACACATTCTGTGAAAAGGTCCTCCAAGAATCCAATAGACCACTCTTCTAGAGGGAAACTTAGAAGAGAAAGGTGAGTAGAACTGTGAGATAATAGAAAATATATGTATTGGTCTCTGTTCCCAGTTCCTGGCACAGACCTCCTAAAATTCTTGTAATTTTCTAAGTGATAAAAGCATTAAGAGTGTCTTGTGTTCTAACATTTGGTCTTTGGCCCCAGTTTCTGACACAGAGCTCCTAAATCCCTTGGAATTTGCTGAGTGATAGCAGTGTCTTTTGTTCTAATGAGGTGACTTTGATGAACGCCTGGATGGGAGCTGGTCCCCTGTCCCACACGTGCCCCATTTCTAGCAGGATTCTGTGATGACACTTTCATTCTCTAGGTGTTAATGATAACTCAGATTCTATATATTGTAGCCCTTGATATGTTTGTGTATTCCCCAGTCTCTACTGTACAATTCTACCCAAGAAATTGGTCCCTATTGGGTAAGGATGGGAACCTTTACCACGTATAGGTGCCATAATCTTTCAGGGTCATTATTCCAGGCAAAGCAGCTTTTTCTTTCATCAGTGGGCTCCAGCTCCAAAAACTGGCTCAGTAGAGAAACTGGGAAGAACATTAGAGCTTTATATTGGAGAAATTGCCCTTGAACTCATAATCATCCACCTTTAGTTTCTTTTGCTCTTACAGATTGAATGTATCTTTGTTTACTTCTCACTTATTTTGTCCCTAGGGTCTTCATGCTCTATTAAATTAGTGAACTTCTGCTTCTCCTACTTTGCAATTAAATATGAAAATTTCATCCACCTGACTTCCAACAGGTAACCCTACCAGGTTTCCTCCACTGCTCCAAGCCTGTCATCCCCTAGCAATGGTCCTGTTGCTATTAGTGTTGCTAGCTCCCTAATACCCTCTTTTATCACCAGCCTTGTCCTACAGAGAACCACCACCACTAATCCCAGTGATGCTGGTGCCACTCTCAGCAGCGTTCCTTGTGGCTTTGGTAAATTGTGTACCCTCTGGGTCTTCCTATGGCGCATAATCACCTGGTACACCTCTTGGCTTTACATAGCCAGCCCGCTTCCCTGAGCCCGTAAACACATTGTCTGTTCTCTGCCAAAGCAGTGTCTGGCACTTCATCCTCACTTAGCCCAGGCCATTGACTACCCCAGGCTTCTGGGGGCCATCCTATTAGCAAATTTGCACCATCTCCTAGGGTCATTACCAGAGTGTTAAATACAGTATTCTGGGAGAGTGATCTCAAATTAATAACCTTTCCTTTATCCAACCTTATGCACTGGCCCTCTTTTTTTTTTTTTTTTTTTTTTTGAGGTACGTGGGCCTCTCACTGTTGTGGCCTCTCCCGTTGCGGAGCACCGGCTCCGGACGCGCAGGCTCAGCGGCCATGGCTCACGGGCCCAGCCGCTCAGCGGCATGTGGGATCTTCCTGGACCGGGGCACAAACCCGTGTCCCCTGCATCGGCAGGCGGACTCTCAACCGCTGCGCCACCAGGAAGCCCTGCACTGGCCCTCTTGATCAAATACCCTGAGTTCAAGCCGACACATACTTTCTTGGCTTTTGTTGGCATGTTTCTAGCAAGGCCTTGTGTGTCCTTAGATATAGAATCATTTTCCTCACTTATCATTCTCAGCACATTCCCAGCTGAGCTGCTTTGTGAGTTAAGCCTAGCTATTGACCCAGTGACCAAGTAGGGAATAGGAACAGATCCTGAAGACGGAACACGTTATCTTGCATGGAAGAAGCCTCATTACCTTGAAGCCAAAAGGAGTGACTTATTTGAATAGGGAGGGCTGGGCCATTTTAGCATCTTACTTTCTTTAAACTTATTATTTCTCCCATAAACCTCAAACTCATGATACATTACACCAGCTAATTCAGTCCTTCCATTTGCATACTATACCAATTCACTACTGGTAAAGGTTTTAACAATTAGCGTGGGGGACTATCTGTTTTCTACCTTCTACCAGCTCTAGGGTCCTCTTTGCCAGCAGTCAGTGAGCAATGCAGCTCCAAACCCCATTTTAGCACCTGCTTTCTCAGAACATTCCTGGCATCAAGTATCACTGGTCAGTTTGGATTCCCTGTGAAGCAAATTCTTAAACGTAGTTTAGCAGGCAGGATATTCATTAAAGAGTGGAACAGAGGGGAAGTAGAAATTTCTATTCATGACCATGCAGTTACATCAAATTCTATCAAATGTGTAAAATTTAATCAGAGAAAAATAAAAACAATGCTGGAAAATTCATCTGACAATTTCTTTTCAATGTTTGTGTCTTACGTTAAATCTTAAGAATTACTATTTTGGTTTGAATGAATTTTCAAAACCTTGATTTGTGTGCATAGAAAATTTTCATAGCAGAATTAAAAGAAGCTGGGAGTAGAAATCTAGCAAGAATAAATGTGAATTTACTCATTGTTTTAACATAGTTATTGAGCATCTACTATGTGCCAGACCCTGTTTTAGACACTAGGAATATATCAGTGAACAAACGAGAAAAAGATCTCTGTCCCCAGGAAGATGAGGGAGGTAGACGATGAACAATAAACATAATAAATAAGTAAATGATATAATGTGGAAAATGTGATAAGTGCTGGGGGGCAAATGAGCAAGGTAAGGGGGATTAAAAAGTGTGATGATGCTATTTTCAAATTAATGAGATATTCATTGTAAAAATCTCTAAGAAGTTTAAGTTTGAGCAGAGACTTGATGGAGAAATGAATCAGAGTGTCAGTGTTTGTTCTCAAGCCCTAATTTCCACAGGATGATGTAAAGAGGGCCAGGTAATGAGTACACAGGCAGTGGGTTACACTGCAGAAAAATCCCTAAACGAGGGTATCCAAAACTTTTATAATGAGTAGTAATCCTGCTTGACTTTTGTCCCAGAGAAAGACACTATATCTATCATCCAAGGTTGTTCACTACACAAACATCCTTAAAAGATATTTTAGAAAAGAGAGTCAGTGCCTCTTCTCACAAAACTTACAGAAACGCTGTAGACCCATAAGGAATGGTCTTCCAATGGCTGAGACCTTGACGAGAGCAATTGGTTGGAGTGATGGGATTTAAAGCCTAATCGCAGTTAAGTTCTAGAAAGAATGAGAGGAGAGGATTTAGAGGCAACAATTACAGGTCTATAGTTATTGTCTTTTGAAATGTTTTGCTCCAGTAGATGGGATAGTAGCTAAAAGGGAAGTGTACTTGAAACAGGTTTTCTCTTTTTGTTTTTTTTAAGGTGGAAGGGACAAAAGTACGTTTGTAGGCTGATAAAAAATTACCTATTAAATGAGGAAAAATTGGTAATCTGGGAAAGGGGATGCAAAATTACTGGATGGTGCATTTGAGTAGAGAAAGGGGGGAGATTTATTTGAAAGTATAGGTTTCAACCTTAAGATTACAGCTTCCAGAGGGAAGAGATCATAAGAATAGAGACTGAATAGATAAATAGATGTGGTGTTGAGTTTGTGGAAGTTTTCTTCTGATCGCTTCAATTTTCTCAGTGAAGTAGGAAGTAAGAGCAAAAGTTGAAAATGAAAATAAGAAAATGTTGGAGATTTGAGTAGAGAAGAGTAGGTATGAAATACTATTCTAGGAGAGTGCATAGACCAGAAAACTACAGTATGGTGGCCAAGGAATCTTCCTGAGGCTCCTAGCCATGAATTTGAAGTTAAATCACTCAGCATGGTTTTGTCTTTTTCCAACTTCGATTAGTTGCACAAGTGCAGGTGTAGATTAGGTGGAGTGTTGGAAATAACCAGTGCTTTGGGTTTTCCCATCTTCTGCAGGTCACCTGCGTTGTCAGCGTTGGAAATAGTGAAAAATATACAGGTCCTGGTGACCCTCCACTTCTACTTGTTTTCCTCCCTTCAAGGTTTTTCTCCCAGTTGTCGGCCCCGCTCACCTACAGCGACTTTTAGCCATCCCAGATGCAAACACTGGAGCTTTCCATAGACTTCTTTTCCCGTTCTTACCAACGTGTAAGGTCTAAGCCATATGATAAATTCTCTCATTTCCACATCATTCAGAGTGTTTCTGCTTACCTAATTAAACCTCAGCCGATCCAGGTGCCTCTTTATTTTTTCCCACAGACCTTTGGAAACTGGGCCTGGAGGTCAGCTAGGTGTTTTCCTTGTTTGTTCATTGTTGCTGCCCAATTACTGTCTCTCCTCTTCCCTAACCTCTGCCCCATCTCAGTTTCAGATCTCTTCTTATCAATTATACCACCACTACGTTCCATTGCTGCTTTCATCTTGATGCTTTCTTTCTGGATTCAGTGTCAATCTCTCCAATGTCAAGCCAACCTCCTTCTTCCTTTCTCCTATCTCTCTCTTTCTGTCTCTCTTTTCATGTCTGAAATTTTTTAACATTTTTATTTTTTAATATATTTTCCTTATTGAGGTATACTTTCTATACAATACAATGCAAAGATTAAAGTGTGCAATTAAATGAGTTTTGTCAGATCGAGATACAGCCATGTTATCATCACCAAATCAGATATAGAACTGTTGAAATCTCTCTGTGCCTTCATACAAAAAACTATGAGGCTTCTCTCATATTTTTTTCCCTTTAGAGGCTCTGCTTAACTTGTCTTCTTGGCCGTACCTTTTCTCCATTTCTGAATGAAATCCATGAAGATACTCTCAAGACCTAAATAAAATATGTACCTCCTCCTCCATGAATCCACCTTTGAAGGCAAATCTTGACCAGTTGTTCTCTCTTTGGTTCACACGTGGCACTTTGCTTGTATTTCACTTCAGCAATTAGCAAAACTTGCCACCTTTATAATGCTCAGTAGGTCTTCAGTTATTGGAAAGCAGGATGGTGTCATATTCATCTTTGAATCACTAGTGCCTTGAAAACAGTAGCTGCTTAGTAAATGTATATTGAATCTGGAATGGTGGTAGATTTTCTTTTCATCCTTTCAAGTTGGTACACTATTTGGGAGCAGGGAGGACGAAGCCAGGTTGAGCGTGGCAGTCGTCCTCAACCAGACGGAAGACTCCCATAGGCACCCAAAGTGTCAATGAGTCTGCAAGGCACTCACCTCTCCTCCTACTCCTGTCTTCTCCCTCCAGAAAAGGGCAACAATAAGAATGACGGAGAATACTTATTGAGTGCTTACTGTATACCTAATAGGATGCTGGTTGCTTTACTAATTTGTTTCCAGTGCTCTTTTAAAGTTTTCCTTTCTGTCTAAGTTATTCTGGTATAAAGTTAAAAAGCAAATTGTATTTGAAAACATATTTAATAACAGCAGACTCTTATCCTACCTGTCCCCACCTTCCTCCAGTATTGATCTGTAGAAGTACCTCTTATCACTTTTAGTCTATTCCTTCTGGTATTTACCTCCATATTTCCAAACAATTATGCTCATAATTCTATTTCTTGATATTTCAATTTTAGTCATCGTCTATTGGTTTCATGTTATTATGAGGATTGAACTCCTTTCTGCCATCATTTCTTATATCTTTTCAACATCCACGCTCTCAATATAGTTACATCACAATTTTTAGTTAAAGCTGCAGAGTTTAGATTATTTTGACAATGTAAACAATGTTCACATTTAAGCCAAATAGTAAACTATGCTTGTGTCTTCCTTTGTACTTTTTTTTGGCTGGAGTCTATATATCCATCATTTCTTCACTTGCTTAGTTTTATATATACATTCCTGTTTTCCCCCAAATGACCCAACTAATTTGTCAAATACCTAAGCAATATATTTCCAACTCAAATACATCATATAATCTGTAATTTATCTCAGCCTTCTCAGCACTGCGATCTCTTTCCAGAATTCTACCCTCTGGAACCTGATTGGAACCTCCTTTTATTAGAGTGCCTTTACTGGATCACCATTTCCTGGATCCTATGTTTTTTTCTATCTCTTCTTTATCCTACATTTTGCAGAAGCACATCTTTCAGTACCTTCCCAAAGAGAGTGCAAGTTAGATACTATTTTTAGTGTTTGTATTTTTTAAGGTGTCTTCATTCTGTTTTTCATCTGGTCAATAATTTAGCTGAGTTTAGAAACGTCAGAATTTTGAAGGTATTTCTCCATTGACTTCCAGTGTTAGCGAAATTTGGTACCATTCTGAGATTGATTCTTGCATGAGAGCCATTTTTCTTTCTGGATATTTCTAGGATCTTCCTTTTATGCCCTACTGTCTGTAATTTTACTCTAATATGCCTTGACATGGGTCTTTTAAATTTACTGTGCTGTGCCCTCAGAGTGAGTTTTAAATCTAGGGATTCATACGCTTCAGCAAATTTGACTGCATGCATAAAATTTGCCGTTTTTGAGTGATTCTGCGAAAGACAAGAATTGTCAGTGCATGATCTTATCACTGTAAAAGTTTCATCAGTAAAAGCATCTAGGATGGCAAAAGAAATGGGAGTATATTTTTGCACAACTGCTTATCTAGGCCAGCCTCTTATTTTTATTTTCACTTGGCTCGTGTGCAAACATGCTGTCACGTAGTTTCCATTTTCTCTTCTAATTTAAGGTTTTAAAAGAAACTTGAAGAGCCTAAGCTATTTTTCAACACTCTCTTATTCTTTCTTGACCTCGATTTCTCCATCAGTAGAAATCAGTCTTTTTCTGCAATAAAATTCTGTAGGATAAATAAAATATACACACAATGTCTTTGAATTTATCAGTCCTGTTGTGGTAGGCTGAATAATGCCATCTAAAGATGCTGTATCCTAAACTCCAGAACCTGGGAACGTGTTACCTTACATGGGAAAGAGACTTTGCTGATGTGATTAAGCTGAGGCTCTTAAGATGGGAGATTACTCTGAATGATCCTGATGGGCTCAACACGATCACAGGGTCCTTACAGGGGGGAGGCAGGAGGGCCAAAGTGAGAAGGGGAGATGTGTTGGTGGAATCAGAGGTCTGAGAGAGAAAGAGATTTCAGTATGCTATCCTGCTGGCTTCGAAGATGGAGGAAGGCATCTTCTTCTAGAAGCCAGAAAAGGAGGCATTCTCCCCTAGAGCCTCCAGGAGGAACCAGCCGTACTGACAATTTGATTTTAGCCCAATAGACTCCTGACTTCCCGAAACTATGAAGTGATGGATTTGTATTGTTCTAAGATACCAAAATTGTGATAATTTGTTAGAGCAAAAATAGGAAATAATATGTCAGTTTACTAGCTCATCATTTTTGGAAATTATATTAATCTGACTTTAACATATAATTATAGTACTTATTGACCGATTCTGTACCAATCTCTTTTTGGGATTAGATACTGAACTTCCACTTTATAACTAAGAACCTCATGTGCCTGGGTTATAAGACCCAAGAGGTATGGATATAAAAAGAATTTCTGTAGAAAAGAGCACACAGTTTATCTCCCCATCCACTGCTCACTTCAGACTAGATTTCAGTCAGGCACGCAATGCTTCCAGCAAAGGCAAATCTTTAATTCTACAGAGTGCTGGTTAATAATGTAGGCCTGGGTTCAAATGCTGGCTCTACTACTAGCCAGCTTTCTAACTTTGTAAGCCTCAGTTTCCTTGACTGTAAAATAGTGGAGATCATTAGAATTCCCAATTCATAGAGGTTTTGTGAGAAGTAAATTAATCCATGTAAATTACTTAGCATAATGCCGGAGACAACGTCGGTATAAGCCCTCAGCAAGGATAAGTTATTATTAGTTTTAGTTATCATCATTATTATTAACACCAGTTTATTAAATTATTCAAAAGGAAATACATTCCTATCACACCATATTGTTAGTGCTCTTTCTTTGGGACTATGTCTGCTGTTGCCAAACCAAATTCTTCTATTAAAGGTAATATTTTTGAGCGACATTTTTGAAGTTTGTTTTTTCTTTTCTGTAATTCATGTGTTTTCCATTTCAACATACGTAGAGACTTCCTAAACAATACTATTTCAATATGCATTAAACATTAAACAAAATAATAAAAATCTTATTGCCATATGGTAAGAGTCAGGAAATCTGGCTCCCACATAATGAAAATAGGACAGATTGCCTTCCATCCACCAAGCCTACAAAATATCCATCAGTTGGAAGAAATCATCTCAGTTATCAACATGAGAACTGGCTTTACTTTGCAACTGTTTCCTTATATGATTCATGTCCTTTGCCACAACTACTTTTCTGTGATAAAATATTTTAGGAATATTTCTTGTAAAGAAGACATCTATGTCAGTAAGTGAAAGTGCACTGTCAGTTCAAAAGAAAGAGAGGGAAGAGGAAGGAAGGAAGGAAAAAAGGGAGGAAGGAAGGAAGGAAGGAAGGGAGGGAGGAAGAAGGGAGGAAAGAAGGAATCAGGATGTTATTCTGATAATTTGATATCCGGGGGGTTTGTCTGTTATTATGGCATTGTGCCAAGTCTAGTTGTTTTCTAACATATTTTTAGGTCTGTACTTAATGTACCATGTCTATTTCTTTATCAGTCAATTTGAGTGTTAATTGCTGGTGCATAATCTTAGCAACATTATTATTCCTGTTGGTAAAGTCTTCAGCAGTGAACAACAGACCATTTCCTGATTGCCTGTTCCATTGCCACACTAGTTGTTCCTTCCCATTCTGTGGCTTCCTTTACCACAGAATTTTGCAAACTTCTCTGTCCTAAGACTCATGAAGTAAAAATAGAGGTACTCAGGCCTCTCCTATGGGGAATCTGATTTAGTAGGTCTGAAAGGGGGGCCAGAAAAACTATATTTTTAACTGATGAATCCTATGCCAAATTGGGAACACTAATTTACACTACTTTATATTTGTAAAGTTACTTTTTTTTTTTTTTTTTTTGCTTTAAATCCTCAAAGGAAGCAAGGATTGATAGTAAACACATGAAAGGATTCGATATAGGCTTCCAGTGGTTGAAGGAGAACAGTCCTTTCTAGCACTTGATTACAGATCTCTGTAAAATCCTAAGGAATATATTCTTGCCTAATCTGGCCACACAAACAATAGGACACAGTGAAGAGGTTAAAAACAATTCAAGAATCAATTTACCAACCCATGATCCCTGTCCACAGCAAGCTGCTGTACTAGTGTTTGCAATAGCTTCTAGGTGAGAGAGTCTGCACCAAAAATTGTAAAAATGCCTTGAGTGAAGAGAGGGCAAAAAAGAGAGTAACTCCCATCTCATGCTGGAACATGTAGTAAATTGCTTAAACTATAGAAGAACTTGGCATCTGCATTCATTACGGGGACAGAAAGAATAATAAGGTAAGCTTTAGTTTACCATTTTAAACATGATTTCTCCTATTGCATATTTTAATTCCCTGGCCTCAGGGTCCTTTTTAATTGGGAGGAAGAAGTGTCTATTGGTGGTTGTTTTTTCAGATATCTTCCATATACATAACTCTGATCCCTTTATAGTTCATGCCTTACCAAAATTCTCTTAAAGTGGAATATTTGTTGAAAATCAGACAGATGGTGATCTGGAAAAAAAATGGGAAAACATCCATCTTCCATGTGTCTTTTAGATTCCAGCTCTTTTTATAGTTACAGAAAATTAAGAGTTTTTGCCCTTTCTCAGTTTTATCAAATTTTTCAAAAGTTAGATAATGCTCTTTTGAAGTCAAAGGAATCTATAAGAACAAAGACAAGACAAAGAAAATGGATGTAAATGAGGATGATTTCTATAACCTCTCATATTCTAATTCAAGAATTATTTCACAAGCACTAAGTACTGAGAATCTGACAGCTGCTGAAGGTTCAACTAATAAGTCTTTGCCTTCTTGGAGTTAATACTGGGTGGGGGATGGGGAGGAAGTAGAAAGAATTACAGTTAAGTGATAAACATGCAAAGGGAATAAAGGAGAGGAATTGCCTAACAAAGAGGTAAAGCCAGACAGAACGGAGGGAGGTGAACAAATCTTAACAGAAGAGGTAGTATGTGAGCCGCAGTAATATAGGATGAGCTGAAACTTGCTCTGAGAATTCGTTCTTTGTGGGACAGATTTGAGGATATTCCATTAACTGAAGTGAAGGAATCTGTGGGGAAGAAAAGGGATGGATGATTGACAAGATCTCAAAGAGGGAAGGAGGGCATACGATGGAAAAAGCAGAAGGTCAGATTAGCTAAAACTAGAGATGGAGGCCTCTTCCTTAGAAAACTGACAAAATGGTTAAATGAGATTAAGTGAGATTGTAGACAAATGTGTAGTCCAAAGGCAAAACATTAAGGTAGTTTAGGAATCTAGACTTCCGTTCTTTTTTTTTTTCTTATTTTTTGTTTTATTTTATTTTATTTTTCAACATCTTTATTGGAGTATAATTGCTTTACAATGTTGTGTTAATTTCTACTGTACAGCAAAGTGAATCAGTTATACACATATGTACATTCTTTTATATATTCTTTTCCATTATAGTTTATCCCAAGATACTGAATATAGTTCCCTGTGCTATACGGTAGGACCTTGTTGCCCATCCATTCTATATGTAATAATTTGTATCTACTAACCCCAAACTCCCAGTCCATCCCTCCCCCACCTACCCACCTTGGTAACTACAAGTCTGTTCTCTATGTCTGTGAGTCTGTTTCTATTTCATAGATAGGTTCATTTGTGGCATAGTTTAGATTCCACATATAAGTGGTATCATATGGTATTTGTCTTTCTCTTTCTGACTTGCTTCACTTAGTATGATAATCTCTAGGTCCATCCATGTTGCTGCAAATGGCATTATTTCATTCTTTTTTATGGCTGAGTAGTATTCTGTTGTACATATGTACCACATCTTCTTTATCCATTCATCTCTCAGTGGACATTTAGGTTGTTTCCATACCTTGACTATTGTGAATAGTGCTGCAATGAACATACGAATGCATGTATCTTTTTGCATTATAGTTTTGTCCAGATATATGCCCATGAGTGGGATTGCTGGATCATATAGTAATCCTATTTTTAGTTTTCTGAGGAAACTCCATACTGTTTTCCATAGTGGCTGTACCACTGACACTTCACCAACTGTGTAGAAGGGTTCCCTTTTCTCCACACCTTCTCCAGCATTTGTTATTTGTAGACTTTTTAATGATGGCCATTCTGACTGGTGTGAAGTGGTCCCTCATTGTAGTTTTGATTTTCATTTGTCTAATAATTAGTGATGTTGAGAATCTTTTCATGTGCCTATTGGCCATTTGTACGACTTCTTTTCAGAAATGTCTATTTAGGTCTTCTGTCCATTTTCTATTGGGTTTTTTTTGTTTGTTTGCTGTTGAGTTGTATGAGTTCATATATTTTGGAAATTAAGCCCTTGTCAGTCGCATCATTTGCAAATAGTTTCTCCCATTCCATAGGTTGAATTTTCATCTTGTTTATAGTTTCCTTTGCTGTGCAAAAGCTTGTAAGTTTGATTAGGTCCTGTTTGTTTATTTTTGTTTTTATTTCTATTGCCTTGGGAGACTGACCTAAGAAAACATTGGTAGAATTTATGTCAGAGAATGTTTTGCCTATGATCTCTTCTAGGAGTTTTATGGTGTCTTGTCTCTTATTGTCTCTTATTTAAGTCTTTAAGCCATTTTGAGTTTATTTTTGTGCATAGTGTGAAGGTGTGTTCTAACTTCATTGATTTACATGCAGCTGTCCAACTTTCCCAGCACCACTTGAAGAGACTGTCTCTTTCCCATTTTATATTAAATAAATATAGAGCTTTAAATGTGTTACCTTAACTAATTCCTCCCAACAGGGTTGGTACTGTTACTGACTCCATTCTACCAAATAGGAATTTGAAAATTTAAGAAATTATGTAACTGCCCCAGGTTGCACAAGTCTTGATTGATAGAGTTGTAATTCAAGATAAGAGGATTGGCTCAGAATGAGAGGGACAGTTAGGGAAAGCTGTGAACGATGTAGATAAACTCTCTTGAGAATTGGAGAAGAAGCCAATGGGGAAAGAGAAAAGAATAGTTGAGGAACACTGAGGGCCCAGGTAAGAGTGAAATCCTTTGGTCTGATAAAAATCAAGTTTCTTTTCCAATGAAAGAGAAGCGTGGATATTGGAGAACATTAGTGACCACTTTTGTTTTCTTTTTTAATGTACTTGTCAATAAATAAGCAGCAACACCCTATGTCAGGTTCCTTTTCTTTTTAATCTAATGCTCTGTGAAATTTGAAATTGTGATATAACAGTGCAAAAACATCAGATTTGGTATTATCAGAACAAACTTGAGGTCCTAACTTTGGATTTGTAATTTTTAATATCTCTGGGGTTCATCTCATCTTTAAAATGCAAATCATCTTGAAGTTCACATTCCATCCCTGTAAATTAACTGACATAATCATTTAGAAATGAGATGAATGTGAATACACAAAGGGACTATCTTCTTGTGCTTTAGTTGATCAAAACATGCATATGTATATATGTTTTAACAAGTTATTTTCTGTTTATGTAATGCTAAACAGGAGATTCGAGAAAGCGTTGACAGTTCAAACATGTCGATAGTAATAAAATTAATCTTTTTTTAATCAATTTAGTTATTTAGTTATTTTTGGCTGCATTGGGTCTTCATTGCTGGACACAGGCTTTCTCTAGTTGCAGCGAGCAGGGGCTACTCTTCGTTGCGGTGCGTGAACTTCTCATTGTGGTGGCTTCTCTTGTTGCAGAGCACGGGCTCTAGGTGCACAGGCTTCAGTAGTTGTGGCACATGGGCTCAGTAGTTGTGGCTTGCAGGCTCTAGAGCGCAGGCTCAGTAGTTATGGTGCACCGGCTTCGTTGCTCCGTGGCATATGGGATCTTCCCTGACCAGGGTTCAAACCCGTCCTCTGCATTGGCAGGTAGATTCTTAACCACTGCACCACCAGGGAAGTCCTAATCTTTTTATTTTATATGTGCTTTGGAGTAACAAGATTTGATTCATCCTCTGTCTTCTTAAATATCTAGTTTCCAGTTTAATTCAATAGTCAGATTTAAATCAAACCTCAAGGCAAAGAGAAGCTCCATGTCTGAAAGTTTCCAAGTTAGTTGGAATGGAGTCCTATTTAGTAAAGTTTCAACAGTGGTGATCATCTTCAGGAAACTTGTAGGGTAAATTTCTACTTGACTAAATTTATTTACTAGGGCATTATAACTCAGATTTTGTTTTGCTTTTCCCTGGGAAAACAAGTGAACTGATTAAGTTTATAAACAAAAATAAGTTTAAAAGAGAATACACATACTTTTTCAAGTGTACATGGAACATTTACAAGAGAGTATATTCTGAATGTATATCATGGCTCAATAGATTTCAAAGGATCCCATTCATACCAAGTACGTTCTCTATCAAAATGGAATTGAATTAGAAATGAATAACAGAAATATATCTGGAATATCCCCCATTATTTGGAAGCCAAATAACATATTTCTAAATAATGTGTAGGTCAAAAAAGAAAATGGAAATTAAAAACTATTTTGAGCTGAATGAAATGAAAATACAACATATCAAAAGCGTGGGCTGCTGCTAATGCAGTACTTAGTGAGATATTTTTGGCCTTCAACACCTATAACTGAAAAAAAGAAAAAAAAAGACCTCAAGTCAAAGCCTTCAGCTTCAAACCTTAAAAAATCCAGAAATGAAAAGAATTAAACCCAAAGTAAGCAGTAAGGATATATCAGAGATCAAAGCAGAAACCAAAGTAATAGAAAACAGAAAAAAAATAAGAAAAGAAAAAAAAATCAAAGGAACTGAAAGCTGGTTCTTTGTGAAGATCAGTAAAATTGATAAACTTCTAAAAGACTGATCAGGAAAACAAAAGATACAAATTACCAATACCAGGAAGAAGACCGGTAACATCATTACAGAAATTACAGGTATTTAAGTGATAATGGGGGAATACTATGTACAAATGTACATCAATAATTTCAACAACTAATATGAAATGACAATTTACTTGAATGATAACTACCAACACTCACTCAAGAAGAACTAGATAACCTAATAATTCTATATCCTTTTTTTAAAAAAGAATTTGTAGTTTAAAATTTTCCTGAAGAGGAAACTCCAGACCCAAATGGCTCTACTGGTAAATTTTATCAAATTTTTGAAGAAAAGATGACACAAATTTTACACTAACTCTTCCAGAAAATTGAAGAGGAGGGAATACTTCCCAACTTATTCTATGAAGTCAGTATTACCCTGATCACATAACCAAAGATACTATAAGAAAATAAAACCAAGGACCAATATCCCTCATGACTATGGCTGCAAAGATTCCAAATAAAATCTTAGCAAATTTAATTTGACATTGTGTGTAAAAAGGATTATGCATCACTATGTAAATGGGGGGAAGTTCATTCCTAGAATGCAAAATTGTTTTCATGTTTGTGAAGTCAATAAATGCAAATCACCTTATTAACAAACTAAAAAAGAAAACCCTTTAATATCCTCCATAGATGCAGAAAAATATTTTTTAAAAATTAACGTCAATTCCTGAGAAAGTATTCCACAGTCTAGGAATAGAACTTCCTCTACCTGATAAAGCGCATCCACAAAAAACTTACAGCTAATATCAAACTTAATGAAAGCCTGAATGCTTTCCCCTAAGTTCAGGAAGAAGACAAGAATGTCCCCTATTACCAACATAGTACTGGAAGGTCATCTATCCAGTGCAATAAAGCAAGAATAAAAAACAAAAGGCGTCCAAATTGAAAAGGAAGAAGTAAATTGTCATTATTGGAAAATGATATAGTTATGTATGTAGAAAATGTGATGAAATATATAGAATAGCTACTAGAACTAATAAGTGTGTTTTGCATGGTTGTAGAAATGAAAGTCAATATAAAAAAAAGAGTTCTATTTCTATACATTAGCAATGAACAGTTAGAAACTGAAATTTAAAAAGCAATGCCACGGGCTTCCCTGGTGGCACAGGAGTTGGGAGTCTGCCTGCGGATGCGGGGGCCGCGGGTTCGAGCCCCGGTCTGGGAGGATCCCGCATGCCGCGGAGTGGCTGGGCCCGTGAGCCGTGGCCGCTGAGCCTGCGTGTCTGAAGCCTGTGCTCCGCAACGGGAGAGGCCACAGTAGTGAGAGGCCCGCATACCACACACACACACACACACACACACACACACACACACACACAAAAGCAATGCCACAAATTATAATAATATCAAGAATATAAAAACTTATAAATAAATATGACAAAAAAGTGCAAGACTTACACTTTGAAAACTACAAGACAGTGCTGAGAGTACTTAAAGAAGATCTAAATGACTGGAGACATATACTGTGTCCATGGATCAGAAGACTCAATATTGTTAAAATGTCAATTGTTCCTAAATTTTTCTATAGATTTAATGCAATCTCAATCAAGATTCTAGCAGGCACTTTGTAGAAATTGACAAGTTGAGTTTAAAGTTCATATGGAAATGCAAAGAACCTGGAAGATCAACTTTAATAAACGGGGACAATGTTGAAAGATTTTTCACTATGTAATTTAAAAAAACGATTATATCTTTTATTTATTTATTTAGGGTGCACTGGGTCTTAGTTGCAGCATGCAGGATCTTTAGTTGCAGCATGCGAACTCTTAGTGGCGGCATGCATGCAGGATCTAGTTCCCCGACCAGGGTTTCAACCCAGGCCCCCTTCATTGGGAGCATGGAGTCTTACCCACTGGACCACCAGGGAAATCCCTGATTATGTCTTATAATAACTTGAGATGGAGTACAATCTGCATAAATACTGACTCAATATGCTGTATACCTGAAACTAATATAGTATTGTAAATCAACTATACTTCAATTTTAAAAATAAATAGGGAACTCCCTGGTGGCCCAGTGGTTAAGAATCTGCTTGCCAATGCAGGGGACACAGGTTCGAGCCCTGGTCTGGGAAGATCCCACATGCCGTGGAGCAACTAAGCCCATGAACCACAACTACTGAGCCTGTGCTCTAAAGCCTGCAAGCCACAACTACTGAAGCCCACACACCTAGAGCCCATGCTCCACAACAAGAGAAGCCACCACAGTGAGAAGCCTGCACACCACAAAAAAGAGTAGCCCCTGCTTGCTGCAACTAGAGAAAGCCTGCGTGCAGCAACAAAGACCCAAAGCAGCCAAAAATAAAATAAATAAATAAATTTATTTTTAAGATAAAATAAAAATAAATAAAAGGAAAAAACTGATTATAAAGCTACAATAATTGGGACTGTGAGATATTTGTGAAAAGACAGAGAAATAAATCAATGAAACAGGAGAGGGATTCCAGAAATAGACCCACAAATGTATGGTCAACTGATTTTTGGCATAGGTACAAAGGCAATTTAATTAAAAAAGGAAATTCTGTTTAACGAATGGTGATGGAAAAATTAGACCTGACAAGCAAAAAGTAAACTTCAATTAATATCTCATACTATATACAAAAATTAACTCAAAATAGATCATAGTCCTAAATTTTAAAACTGTAAAACTTCTAGAAGAAAACAATGGAGAAAATCTTTTGGACCTTGGGTAAGGCAACAGTTTTTTAGATATAACACCAAAAGTTTGATTCATAAAAAATTACTAAAATGGATTTCATCAAAATTAAGAACTTTTTTCTTTGCAAGACACTCTTAACAAAGTGAAAAGATAAGCCATGGATTGGGATATGACAAAGGAACTGTTCCCAAAATATGTAAATGACTCTCAAAATTCTATAATAGAAAAAAAAAAAAAAAAGCCCAATAAAAAACAGGCAAAAGGGCTTCCCTGGTGGCGCAGTGGTTGAGAGTCCACCTGCCGATGCAGGGGACACGGGTTCGTGCCCCGATCCGGGAAGATCCCACATGCCGCGGAGCGGCTGGGCCCGTGAGCCATGGCCGCTGAGCCTGCGCGCCCGGAGCCTGTGCTCCGCAACGGGAGAGGCCACAACAGTGAGAGGCCTGCGTACCGCAAAAAAAAAA